>NC_088649.1:31282132-31307132 GCF_964019385.1 Sycon ciliatum
TGCTGACTGTTTATCAGAGGGTGCAGACTGTTTATCAGAGGGTGCTGTTTGTCACGACAATCCTTGCACAGTAGGTCGTGGCATCATCGTCGTCATCATCATCGCCAGCAACGTTGTCCCTTCGGAAGATTTTGCAGTTCTTGACATTGGCAGTTAGCCCAGCAGCTTTGCATCCCTGCTCCACGAATGTCGTCAATCCTTGCTCCGCCGTCTTGTGCCTCAGCTGCCCCATGTACACTACACCGTTCTTTTCTGTAGGCTTCTTTGGAGTGACAAGCTGCCACGATCCATCATCTGAATCTGACATGTCTTCAAATTTTGTCAGGGATTGAAGCACTCGTCTGTTGCTGTCAGCACGACTTGACTGCATTTGAATTTTCGTTTTGGCTGGGACCGGGGCACGCGCACGCTGACTCTGGTCGGTACGTCGATCTACGACCCGTAGGCCCTCGACCTCTACGTCGAGGTCAGAGTTTGAACTTGATCATAGGAGGTCTTTGCTGTTGTTGTTGCCTCCACTCTTGTGCTTACGTTCCTGCTTCGCGCCTGCACTGGCAATGGCGGCCGAGCTGGTTGATGTTGACTCAACGGAAAGCGAAGTAGCATTTGTGGTCATTAGCATCAGAGATTGTACTTGTTGAGTCAACCTTAAGCCTCTTCTCCCTGTCTTCCGCTGCGCTTCGCTCGGCTTGCAACAATTCTACGAGCTGGGCAATGGAAGTTTGAGAGCATGACTCCGGCATTGAACCAACAGTTGGATCAGGATCGCCAAATTGGTCTTGGACACTTACACTGATCACGCCTGAGCTCATTATTGCTAAGTCTAGCCACAATGGGCTCACGTTACCAAAAATTCACGACTGAAAACCAGAGCTGAAAAACACTCTACTGCACTCCAGTTGTATTTACGGATGTGGTGTGTGTGTGTGTGTGTGTGTGTGTGTGTGCGTAAAAAATGAAAAAAGACCAAAAAGTAGGGATTCACTGGCCAGAAAAAGTCACTTCATAGCTGTGTGGTGTAGACCAGGCTGAATAGTGGCGGTCAATATAGTGAATAGTGGCGGTCAATTCTTCAGCCTTGCAAGTTGTGTAATGGTGAAATCCCAGCACAAGCTGGTATGGCTTCTGCTGTAGCATCGCTATCATCGCCTTCGGCGATGGGCGTCCAATGGTCCAATGGTGTGTGTGTGTGTGTGTGTGTGCGTGTGTGTGCGTATGTGTGCGTGCGTGTGTGTGTGTGTGTGTGTGTATGTATACCACTTGTGCATATTTCAACTCGGATGATGAGCCAAATATGGTGATCCAGTTTTGTGCCATTTTGTCGCACTCGCTGACTGTATAATATCTGGTTACGTTGGTGGACAGTTCGTCATAACTCGTAACATGTTGTCCTTCTCCTATTTCACTTGTGCATATGTTACAAATCTAAGCGTATATACACGTCGCACACAGGCACACATAATAATTATTATGTTTGACTCAGTAGGCAGTTGGGTCACTATCTCTTAATTTGCTGGCCAAAAATCCTATATATAGGATTTGAAAATGTGTGCCTTTTATGCTGTTGTTATTGGTCATCACGACCAATAATAACGGCATAATGGTTTCCTGGAAATTGTAAATATGTTTGAGGCATGATCCAAAGGGCGATAATATTTCTGATGAATACCCATTTTCAGCAATAATTGGAAATTTGAGCATAATTGTTCAGCTGCTGTCATGGAAAGGATTGAAGCAGTGAATGTGCAGAAGAACATTGCAGGTGTGGCACGGGGTGGTTTCATGATGACATATCACACATGCCGTCATGAAACTACCAGTTTTAAGGATACAACAAGGTCCAATAAAATCTCAAATCCTATATATAGGAATCGAAAAATAGGGCACAGGCCTTAGTAATATTGAGCGAGGAGATGAGCCTGAGATGTTAGTGTTTGAAAAAAATATCTTATTCAACTCTCGATATCTACTAAGGCCTAGCAAGGAAGAATTGGTCACATACTTTTTGTTATTGAAGCTATTCTCATGCCACACCCATTTTGAGTTGAAAAACATGACCAAAATCCTATAAAGGATTTAGGAAATTAAGAGATAGGCAGTCGGGTCACTGTAGGCAGTCGGGTCACTGAAGGCCGTCGTGAGTATGCAGCTTTGTCCATCACAAGCACTGCTGCATACATTATTCGTTCCGTCATTCCCGTTGTCTGTGTGCTCACGCCCTGTTTCATTGTTCTCCCTGTACAGATAGGTTCTGGTGTGCACAAACCTCCTCGGATCTGTACATTCGAGAAAGTCCTTGGCCGCAAACGCTGTCCGAAGCGACGGAAAGTTGCAAATATGGGTTTTCTACGGACGCTGATGGAAACCCGTATGCCGCAGATGGCCGCATTGTTAGCCAATCGTCCGTCGAAGGGCAATGCCTTACCAACTACCTCAAGCAACTCAAGAAAGAATCCATTGAAGGAAATGTTTGGATTGATGGCGTTCAAGCTAGTGGTCCAACGCAGACGAAATACGTCGTTTGTGAACACAGAAAAATGATCAGTAAGTGTCCCACAGAATGAAACCACAGCCAATGTTTGTGGTCGGTGTTCAAACTTCTGTCCGTTTAGTATAATATTATTCAAGGGATGACCCAGAGGCGAGTGGGCATTATCTATTTATAAAGTGGGTCCTTGATAATATGGGATCGTTTGTGCTACGGAAGTTCAGCTGGGTTAAGGACGGTGCAGGATGAACGAATCTGTGTGTATGTGTGTGCAGTCGTTTCATCGAGATCGGACCTACCGGGATTTGCTGGCGGAGATGGAACTGCAACATTCCGAGCTGCTGCTCCTGCCGAATACGACATACATCGTATAAGGCAGACTGGCATGCATGGAACGTGGCTCAGGGTTGTCGCCAAAGCGATATAGCGGCGCGCTTCTTCTTTTCTTTTTGACCCTCCCCTTTCAAAAGGAATGTGCCACAGGCAGAGTGCGAGCGCCACCCTAGTAAAAAAAAAACTTTTTTTTGCTTGATAAGTAGACATGTAGTATGTAGCACACTTTAAAATGGCTGCACAAATAATTGGCAGTGAAAATCACAAAATGTTGGTTCAGATGACCCCCGTCCCCTTCACATTTTGTTCCGGCCATAACCCTGAAGGCTATGTCTCGTGCGAGGACCTACCATCTGTACACTGCATACTGATGAACAGAAGTATGATGAAGATGCCGCAGTGCAGCGGTGTAGTTGCCATGCATGACGTTTGGCTTGAACTGAATGTATGCATGCATGGGCCATACGTTTACATGTGCATGCACAACTGCAATCCATACGCATAATATTATGCACGTGCAAATCTGCACTCAATTTCTGGCTTTATGATTTACTTCAGTAATTATTATGACAAATCAAGTTTGACGATCGAAAATTGTGACATTTCGATTTTACCCTAAGGAGTGTCGCAGTTGTATCCAATCTTCACTGTGTCCAGATTGCTAATGAATTGTTATCGTCCTATAGCTACAGCTCCACATTGCCACTGCAAACTCGCCTAAAATGATCGAAGGACAACATCCTTGGGCAGTGTGCCTTTCATTGCTATCTTTTTCAATGCCGCACTGTAGATCATTGCTACTCTGTCCAATGCCACACTGTACATCATTGCTACTCTGTCCAATGCCACACTGTACATCATTGCTACTCTGTCCAATGTCCCTCTGTACATCATTGCTACCCTGTCCAATGCCACACTGTACATCATTGCTACCCTGTCCAATGCCACACTGTACATCATTGCTACCCTGTCCAATGCCACACTGTACATCATTGCTACCCTGTCCAATGTCCCACTGTACATCATTGCTACCCTGTCCAATGTCCCACTGTACATCAGCAACACTAGGCCAGACACTAACTAACAAGCCTAAGTGCAGTACATTGAACCCGGACTCATTTGCCCCCATTTATTTTTTAGTTTCGCGAATTGCAAAAGACAGACCACCTAGCGCCTGCAAACACTTGCGATTGGAGCTAATTTGATGATTGAATCGAGTCTACAGTCTCGAGTTTCACGCCCACTTGCCCCCGTGATTTCACACCCATCGCAAAGATCGGGAAACTGTTCAAGATCGCAAAGGTTTCTGGATTAACAGAATTCA
Organism: Sycon ciliatum; assembly: GCF_964019385.1. Classification (NCBI taxonomy): domain Eukaryota; kingdom Metazoa; phylum Porifera; class Calcarea; order Leucosolenida; family Sycettidae; genus Sycon; species Sycon ciliatum. The sequence goes on from NC_088649.1 coordinate 31,286,278, forward strand.
GGCAGCTGCGCAAATGTTTAAGAATGTTTTTTCTGTACATTGCTCTGCACGCTGTTGCCATGGTTTCTTATGTACATCATTACAGCCGGGGTACTGTAAAACGGATAACGTTTACGACAATAAATGTTTGCGTTTTACAAATTGAGACTAGTTTGCGCTGTTTAATGTTTGCGCAGGAGTCGTTCTACACAGTCGAGTCAGTCCTTGCAATGAACTTTACATGGTGCGAGTTTGCTTTGTTCAAAGTTTGCGATTCGGGGCCTCTCGCGAAATTCACAAACAGTTCTACGTCGCCATCATGAGTGACCCGTTTTACCGTATCTGTCTTTTCCTGTGTTTGCAGCGGACATGTATTGCAAGAAGACAAGAGTTTTTTACAGCCCGTTCCCCTTGGTCAGGATGGGCTACGATGATGCCGTAAAAGAATGTAAACGTCGAAAGTACTTTGGACTTATGGATAGAGCTGATGACTGTGGGATTCATGTTCAGTATAAGCTAAACGTAGACGACTTTTGGTGGAAACACTCCGTGTCTGGCGGAATAGAAAGATTTGTCATCTGTGAACGGGGTAAGCTGCAAAACTGCTCGCGACTCCCGCCTTGAGCTGCTGCTGCTGCTGCTGCCACTGTTGGTGCTGAACTTGCTGCCCATGTCTCTTTTGGAAGTGGAGCAACTATTTACTTGCCTCAGACAGCAGGCATTGGCTGGACGTTGTCCACAGATGCGTGACCCTCATTTGATTTTGTCATATGAGCTATATGTGTGCTGGAGTAGTATTATTATAATACTAGTGTCACGGCTGACTGTAGGTGCTCTTCCGCGGCTAGAAACTACTCATGAGCGGAAATAATGGCAGTGTCATCTGCAAACTGGCTGCTCTCTGTGGAGGCATTTGTGCATGCAGTTGGCAGATCACTTGTGAAGGCCATGAAGAAAAACCGTTCCCGAAGACCGAACCAAGTGGGGACACTCGCTAGAATGTTCATCCAGGTCTACTTGCTGCTCTCCACTTGCCCATTTCAGGCTTTGCCTACTACGCCTAGACCCCAACAATGGGTGATCATGTGACCCCAACAATGGGTGTTCATTTAACCCCAAATGTGTGTGATCATGTGACCCCAACTGTGTGATCATGGGACCCCAACTGCGTGTGAATTAAGCAAAGCCTGATTTTACCCGGGAAGCTCCAATATCTTTCGGCCTTCGATATTTTACTAGCATAATTGCTAGCACAATCGAATTATGTCTAATAGATGCCCTCTGGACGTCATAATTTCATTAGAAGCATCACGCGGGTAAAGTGCTTTATGCGTCTTGGTGGGTATTTTTGCACGTGCACTTTCACGAACCTTGTGTATGGTTCTGCTCTGAACAGGGGTGACAAGATGTAAACAAACCTGCTCCGACATCAGCGTGTTTCCTCTCCAGAAGATGCTTCGCTCTGGAGGAGACCAAATGTGCAGACAACGAATCAACTCGTTTGGCGGTGGGTACACATTTGCTCACATCGCAAGTAAGGAGAGCGAGATCTTTGAATGCGTCACTGCCCATCTGAAATTGGCCAGTATGCTTAATGAAGAAGTTATCGGTGGAGGCAAGCATTTTGGCGGTGCGCAGCAAGGGTCAAAAGCATTCATTGTGTGCGAGTATCGAAGACAATGCAGTAAGTAGAAATAGTATTAGTTGTTTTTAAATTTGCAATTTCAAGTACATGACAGATTGCCTGCTTTTTCCTAACGCTTTTAAAATTACGAAACAATCTGTCGTGTGTCAAGTCAAGTCGGCGGAATAGTGCCAGCTCCGGTGTGGGGAGCGAAGCCTTGCTTTTAAAATTCTTTTATAAATCTTGAACGGAAAACTGGACATTTGACCCGCAGGAAGTCTGAATGCTCTGTCAACTGCTGTATGACAGCTGGTGGGGAAATTGTGTCGTTGGAAGGGATATAGGGAGGGGTTGTGTGTGTGGGGGGGGGGGCAGCAATCTCTGTTGTAGGTTGCGCGTACCGCAGCTCTGAAAGGTTTCGTGCCACCTGCTCTGTGCATGACGTTGGGATTATAGGTGAGAAATCGCTGTTTCCGACCCGTAGTAAATGTTTGAGAAAATGTTCTCGCTTGTAACGCCATGGCACTGAGAGAGGGACAGTGAAACGCCTCCTGTAATGTCTCGGATAAAAGCAGATGCTTACTGCCATATAAGCCAGGGTTAAAATAATGCTTCTATTCAAACATGCTTCTACGTCAAAATCCTCAGTCTACCCGCTTGTTTACACGTTTGTGTGTATGTGTTTGCGTGTATGTGTTTGCGTGTGGTTATGTGCGCATGTCTTGCACTCTCAGCCAGCCGCTACAATTGTTATGCAAATTACGAAGACGAGTCTCTGCTCTCCTCACAACTTCACTATGTCCCCACGAGGTTTGGCAAGAACTTCAAGGAAGCTAAACATTATTGTGCGAACTACGGCATGAGCCTTCCAAACGTCTATGAGAGATTCTGTGTGAACAATTTCCTATCTCAACAGTTGGGGACTGGAGGGTCTGGTTGGATTGATAGGCCTTTACTAAACTCATATGCCCTTGTAAGCGGACCGTTGCCAGGTGGCCGTCCACAGTGGATGCACTCCTACGAAAAGTTGATGATTGTCGTCTGTTCTGTGCGCAGAGTAAGTGATACTGATAGTCACCATTCACCCGTGTAGACACACACACACACACACATGCACGTGCACACATGCATGCGCACACACGCACACAAGTACACACCCACACACAAAAACACACATGCACGCACACATACACATACACACACACAGATACACACACGTAGATACACACACACGTAAATACACACACACACACACACGCGCGCTCGCTCATGGCCAGTAGAGTGAATACTCACATGAATGTTATGGAAATTGCACTTTTCCTTGCGCCGTATTCAGGGTATCTAGTAAGACCTGGTGATTATTGATACACTCGTGATGTTGATTATCCAGGGTGCACTGTTGTCCATCCTGGTGGCACCAATCCATGCCCATATTATCCCCATCGTATGCTGACCCTGAAATATCAGACGGTTTTGGGTGAGACCTCATGTGTTTTGGACTCTTGGTGAGGATGCACGTGGAGCTAAGAGTATTTTTGAGTGTGCTTTACCATGCTTGCCGGTCTTTGAGTGTGGAGTGGCGTTAAATTAACTCGTTTGTAATGCTTACCTTCTTTCCCCGGTTTGTTTTGTCCGTGTGTGTCTGTGTGTGCGTGTGTGTGTGTGTGTGTCCGTGCGTGTGTCTGTGCATGACTCTGTGGATCTGCTGCAGTGAGATGAATGCGCTGCCTCTACATTGTTGTGGCCCTGTGTATGTTACATGGACGCTCGTCAAGTTTCTTCCCGAACTGTTTTGAAGCAGAACGTGGAGTCGTGCAGGGGTCTCAACCTGCAGCAAAGACTCTGTGATTTGCGCTGCAGCCTCTCTGGCGAAACCGCGGCCGGGCTGCTCCACGCCTAATCTTTATGCATTCTTCGTTTTCTGCATGTTATTCTGCTCAATAATTATTATAATCTTTTTCTAGACCCACATCATTTGTATGGTATGCTGCTGCTGTTGCTGCTGCTGTTGCTGCTGCTCCTGCTTGGAGGATTGCAGCAGCTATCACACTGTGGCTTCAGACTTTCCAGAGAAGCATTCGCCTGCCACCAGTTCGACCGGCTGGACATGCAGGTGGCCTACTCAGATGTATACAATTTGAGCCGTCAGATGCAAAAAGGTACCTTATGACGTTTTGCACGCAGTTGAGCCGGAAAATCACGTTCGAAAAAGTATTTTCTGTGAATAGGTCATCGATAGTCCGGATAGTTTCCAGGGTAACTCTATGATGAATTGAGATTTTTGGACCTGGTTTTCTGCATGACACTCTCCTGACCAGGTAGTATCTGAAACAATCGTCAACTCAATTTGGCCAAAAATGTCATATAGGTAACGGTACCTTTTTGCATCTGACGGCTCATTTAAAATAAATGAATAATGTAATGAATGTCATAGTGTAACTGTAGGTAAACCGTTCTTCTACAACTGGTGCCGTCTTCTGACGAGATACAGTCACCTTTAGGTGTAGGAGTTCCAATGCTCACATACATACAAGATCCTGAGTGGAATAAACAAATTATTCGTCTCTACCCGAGTTGCTTGCTTTGTGTAGTGCCGAGAAGGTTCCTGCTCAGCTGAACACTGATACACATACCGTCGACTCCCCTTATAACAAACTCCCGTATAGCGAACTTCATGATTTTTGTTCACTCGCACATGTTGTCCAGGCGCCAGGGGCCCAGCCTCCCTGCCCATCCGACCCGCCACACACAACAACGAAACTGAACTAAGAGTTCTACATAATTTCCTGACAAGACGGAGACGGACAGACAAGAAGACCGGACACGACGAGGTAAACTGATAACTGAAGTAAAAGGCTACCATATCATCTCTAATATAAGCACGGTCCTTTATTTTTTCAATTTACCTCCGCCCGGTGCTATTAATGGAGACGTTCCTTTATTGGAGACTGTTCCATTATTATTTCAACCTTATTTCAGAGGCATGTTGCCATGCCAAATTCATGTCAGACACCCACATTTCAGGGTTTTTTTTTCGCCGGTACAGATAATAAATTTACACAGTGTGCTTATAATGGAGACTGAGCACTTTATTTTTTGAATGCCGCCCCAAGGTGTTCTATTATTGGAGAAGTGCTGTTATTGGAGACTGTGCTTATATTAGAGATAATAGGGTAATGCTAGCTAGAGAGGTTCTGCTATACGTGAAACGCAGAGAAATCACGTAGGCCCAGGAACTCTCTTCGCGTTCCCGTAACGTAAAGAAAAGCTGTTCTGCTTTACGTTCTCGTAGAGAAGTCACGTGAAATGTGTACTCAGACAATCCCTTCCATATTTGGCAGTTTTCTGCCTTCACGGCTTCAGTTGATCGATACCCAGCCGATCCATACGCAGTTTCTCTGCGTGTACCACAACGTGGAGAACCTAATCTCCGCGTTGAAATCTGGAGCCAAAACCCGCGAAGCCGTAGACTCTAACCCAGACACCTGCTCTCTACGTGATTTCTCTACGTTTCACCAAGAGTACATAACCCCCCAGAGTGTGCAACTCCCACATACCCTGTTGTCCCGACAGAATTTCAAGTTGACTTCATTATTTATGACGAAATGCTCCTTGCAGCAGTGATTTACAACATGTGTACGGGTGTCAACGCATCACACGTTTTTCTTTGCAATAATTTGTACAGGATCGATCGGCTTCGGTCAACCACAGGTTCCGGATTCGTCTGATAATCCGTGTACAGTGCGCATTGCATCATCAAAATGACGTCAACTTGAAATTCTGTCGGGACAGCACCAATAGTGGAGTTGCAGACTCTGGGGGGTTATGTACTCTTGGTTTCACGTATAGCAGAACCTCCCTATTATGGCAGCACATGATTATGAGCATGTGCGCAATGACGTAACCGTCACTTGGTTCATGTACAGAAGACTGCACATGCAACCAAAACAATGCAACAAAGTCAAGATATACAGCTACAAAATAAAACTGAAGAACAACATAAATAAGCCGTGAAAAGTCGTTCACTAATAGAACCAAGCACTACCACCAAGACTACCACTACCACCAAGACCGACTGCCGATGCGCAGATACCACCGGAAACAGCATATGCCGACGACGCTGACTTCATATCAACGTCCCACACATACCTCCGTCAGCTTCTGGCACTTGCAGAGGACATCTTCGACAAGTGGGACCTGAAAGTCAATGTTTCTAAAACGGAATGGGTCAGGATGTACCTTGAACCAGTTTCAGAAGCAGAAGTGCACCGTGGTCAAGAGCAATGGAGAAGCATCAGGACTCTGGGCTCTCTGTTTGGCACTGCACAAGATGTGACACGCAGGATTGGTCTTTCTGCTGTGGCATTTGGTTGAATCAAGAGTACATAACCCCCCAGAGTGTGCAACTCCCACATACCCTGTTGTCCCGACAGAATTTCAAGTTGACGTCATTATTTATGACGCAATGCTCCTTGCAGCAGTGATTTACAACATGTGTACGGGTGTCAACGCATCACACGTTTTTCTTTGCAATAATTTGTACAGGATCGATCGGCTTCGGTCACCCACAGGCAGTCCGTGCGCCAAGGGGTACTCAAGGGCTGATTTTATTTGCAACCGCGGGAAACGAAGTCACCAAGACGCCTTCATTTGAGGCTTTTGGAATTGGAGAATTTATTGAATTTTAGGTATGGCTCTCGTCCCTTCTAGAGAACTAACCAAGATGCTGTGGGGGCAGAAGGAGACTTCTTTGGCTCCGTGAATACACTAGCTATGCGGTGGTCTAGTTAGTTTGAGTGTGTGGTTCGTATTCAAAGTGTTCCAAGCCGCAGTTCACTCGAAGGTCATCGTGGATACGTCTGCACTTGAAAATCAAGGCTGGAAAGGACTGCCTGGTTTGTCCGAACGGTATGTTTTGCACTGAAGGCATTTTTTGTATGAATTGTTGAAAGTGTCTACTTGTTCGAAATGCAAAAGAGATGGTCGTAGATCCTTGGCCCACAACACCCCACTAAATAAACTATGACCTGTCGTGAAATTATGTGAAATTGACCAACACAATCATCCACAAATTATCCTATGCCAAAGTACTGCAAATGCAAATAATGGCATCCCTTTACCTAGGTCATGTTTGTAGGGCCTTATGCCACATCTTGGCATGATTTCCTCATGCAAATCGTGTGCCTAGCTTCGAAAACACATTGCGCTAAGGGCCGAATATATACCTGTGAATCAGAACAACAGCACTCACTAATGCTTTCATGAGTGGTGATGGTCAGCTGAAAGGAAACTTCTATCCATCAACTCATAAGTAAAGTAATGACTAATCTCCTTGCTGCTTATGTGGTTCCTTCGTATTTACATGTATCGTAAAGTACCGCCAGAACGCCCCACCATCTCGTCCTTTCGGGGTCGTATTGTGGAGGTGGTCTCCTGTCTGTAGGTTATACGACACGAACTTTGTACACATATTGCACGTTCTGCAGACAATCCGTACCTTCGAGCGGACACGAGCTCCACACCTGCTTAGTGTGACCTTAGTACGCTAAGTTGCTCACACTGTACGAACTTCGTTGCACTCTGCCATACGATTTTCCTTACCCTGGCTGTAAAATCTGTCGCGGCATAATCAAGGTGGGGCGCTCTCGCGGTACTTTACGGTATGTGCGCCTCTCTGTGTTCGGTGAATGATTTTGAATATTTGCGCACGACTTCAGGATAGTGCACATTGTGTGGATGTACCTGCGTATGTAATCCTTTCATGATTTAAAAATTTGGAGCCGTGCTTCTCATCACCGTGGACAAGTAAATGTCGGCCAATTATATAGCGTTTGGAGACTTGCACAAGTACAGTTGCGTGTCAATTATGCGGCACCCGCGGAATAAAATGAATATTCTGGACGACTGAAGCTACAAAGCCATCTTGTGTTAACAGATCAAAAAGACAGTACTTCGAAGTACCTGTATTTATCACTAGTATTACCCTGAGACAGTCGTGCTCATCTCTAGAGACTGGCTTGTATTTAACTCTACGTAATGGCAACTTTCATGATGCTGACTGTCTACATTCACTTGAAGTAGGACTATAAATACTAAATATAAGGTCTGTAAGCTGTCAGTGCGGTGCTGTTGGATACCCGACATGCCATGTGACTGACCGCCAGATAAACGACATGCGATTGTACCGGTCACAGTGTAGCTGGGTTTTCACGAAAAAATGAAACTTATACGATTGTGAGAAAAGTTCAGAAACCACACTTACACATACACACACGCACACACACACACACACACACATGCGCGCACGCGCACACACACACACACACACACACACGCGCGCACGCGCACACACACACACACCTGTCCTGTTCTGTTGAGCCACTACCACAACTTGGCACAAGGATCGCATCGGCCCCAAAGGGGCAGTAGAGCAAAAGTGAGAGGTGTTGGCTTCGAGTTCACCTATCTCTACGGTGAACGCAACCTCGATCGAAAGTCATGCCAAACGGATTTATCTACCACGCGCGTGCGCGCGCGTGCGCGTATACAAAAGGAGGAAGGATTACTTACTCTCCCTGTATGATGTATCTGTTGTATTCGTGAACAATGTCATTGATGTTTTTCCATGCATGTTTTTGAATATGCGAGCATAACTTCCAACATCAAGCACATTCTTGCTTCTCATCAGCATGTTCAAGTTTATGTTGGGCAGTTATGTAGCGTTTGTTTTACCGGCTGCGTTTGTTGGTGCTTGCAGGTCATTGGCATGCTGTCTGTTTCACAGAAGCTCGTGTAACAGGTTCAGCGTACAGCTATGAATGCAATGCAGCGTGCCGAAGCCACTTCGGTATGACGTGATGCCTAATTTCCTGGTTGTACCAAAATTGCGAGTATGCAAGTGATCGTCAAGCCTTTCCCCTGTACAGTAGCCGTCTTGCCTTGTTACGCCTGGTTCTGACTCTGCGTTCTCGTATACTCCATGCAATGTTACAAGGAATACTGCTCCCTTCTCAAGCAATTCATTGGCAACAAAACGCTCGGCTATGCCCTGTAATTTTGCAGTGCGGTTTGTGCTTTGTCAATGTTGTGTACCAGTTCATGATCTGTGCTTGCTGGTCTGTTTGTTTTCTCTCGCACAATTGAGGCGCTGTAGCACAGTGTACAGTGTCGATCATCCTGCCCAGGCTCTGATCTCACGTACCACAGTACGGTTTCTCTTGTTGCTCACTGTAATGTGCATGATACAAGCTACTTGGTACTCCATCATCACCTGGTGCTGTTGCTGCCATTGTTGGACCCTGCTGATATCCTTCTCGCAATGCCCGAACGTTGTTCCAACAAATGCACAACTCACTCTTAGTTGTCACATTCGGTTTGGTCTCGTTCTAGTCTTTCAAATTGAGTGAGTGCGTAAACTTGTATGAAGTGGTGAAGGAAAAGCCGTGCGCCGGCAAACATTCAATGTCCGGGTGTAATGACGCACCAAGGCCCCGGGACTTGCGTCCAATTCCTGAGTGATTTTTGTGTGCCTAGCCTCTAGGTATCATACCATATTTGTTTGGTTCAACCGTTTTGGATGCCCACTGCAATACCATTCACTGTATTATGTGTGTATGTTATCCAAGAAATCTCCCATATTTTTGGGTGGACAAACCTCGCCATAAGTCAGTAACCTGGCATTTTGCACAAACAGAACTCCTAGGATATCAGCGCCGTCTCAGTACCTGGGGACAGTTGTAAAGAAAAAGAAAAAATACCCTTGGCCCACAATGCCCCACTAAATAATCCGAAGGGTGTCGCGAAGACGACAATTTCCTTACCTTTCTTTCGTGGACGAAAAAAGACACTTCGCTTCGTCCGTTGCGCATGAAACGAAACATGAGGGTAGTGTTTATCAATTAGAATGGGTATCATGCACGAAGGAATGGCGAAAAGGTACTATGCTCGAGCGCTGGTCGTCGTCTTGTTTGTCAATTTTGAGTCCCATTGAGAATTTTCTTCTCCAGACCTCTCAAATTTCCCGCGGTTGCAAATAAAAGTGCAACTTCAGCCCTCACCAACGCTGTACAAAGCGTCACTGGCCCGTTTCTCAACGGTCGCGCAAATCGACCAATCAGCGTACAGCTAATGTACCAAAATTCTCAAACTTACCGTAATTCCTTGGTTCATACGGTGTAGTTTCCAAAGATTTTTTATGGGCCAACGTCTTCTTTCGATAGATACCAACAGATCGTCCGCTTCGAATTTTTCGATTTGATTGCCGTTTGGCCGAAAATTACCTCCGAAACCGGCCTCCACTCGTTTCACTTCAAGGCTTTCCAGGTGGACGGCATCGCAATTCGGAAGCGGAGAAAGGATAGCCAGTGAAAAAAGAAAAACAACGACGTATTGGTTGTCGAAATCGACCAAGAAATGAATTCAATAGACCTGTTTCCGTGCTGCGCCCTCGCGGCCCGCGCGAGTGCGAAAGGGATTCTTTCTCGACAAAACAAACAACTACTAGTACGCGCAGTACACTGACATCACTGCACTGGCTGTATATACCTTAGGAATATCCTGTTCATTTCCAAGGCATGATTGTCGCTAGTGGGAGAACTCAGCCACCTGAAGCTTTCATAAAGGAAGAAGTAGTAGGTGAATGAGTTCGCCAGAAAATGGAACGACAAGAAAATAGATACTGTTGCTTTCCGGGGCGCTCATGAGACGACGGCAAGATAGGACTGAAACGATCGACAGTCTGCCTCGACGCAAAAGAAACTCTTCTAGGAGGAGCTCGACGTGCTGTAGAGTTTGCAGTATTCTGCTGGAAGAAGACAAGAGAACTAAACTCAGACTACAGCGTGGAGCTGAAGCACGAGCGAAGCAAAAGCTGAAGCAAAAGCTGACCGAGTTCGAAGAAATGGGGAAACACAGGAAAATGAGTGGGCGACATGATCTTTAGCTCGCGAGCTCGAAGCTCGCGGTGAGACACGCGGTGGGCACGTGCGCCTACGGGTAGCGCGGCCAGCCACCATGTTTTCAAAATGGAGGTCGACGCTTTTGAAATCCGTGTAGACGATGGTGAGGGCTGAACTTCTAGACGACTTTTTTGAATTTGGCGCACGGACTGCAGGTTCCGGATTCGTCTGATAATCCGTGTACAGTGCGCATTGCATCATCAAAATGACGTCAACTTGAAATTCTGTCGGGACAGCACCCATAGTGGAGTTGCACACTCTGGGGGGTTATGTACTCTTGGTTGAATGAAGGCGATCTGGTTTCGGCGGCAACATCTACAAACTAACACCATGGTACGACTCTACAACGCATACGTTCTTCCTATCCTCACGTACAATATTGGCTGCGCACTGCGCAGGCCTCTCTAAAGGCCGATTCACAATACAACTTTCTGCCACGCGACATGCGACTTGCGACACATGCGACGAGCTGCGACAGCGACACACGGTTCACAATATTCTTCATGTTTGCGACATCCTCATGCACAAGTAGTACTATGCACGTGCACTGCACGTGCACCCAGGGTCGAAACTGTACTCCGGGGTACTTCATTTGTGTATGTCGCGTGTCGCATGTCGCAAAAGTTGAACTTTCTTCCACGACAGGTGCATTGCGACAGCTTGCGACAGCTCACAACTGGCAGTTTCTTGTCGCAACTGTCGCAAATCGCGTGTCGAGTCGCAGAAAGTTGTATTGTGAATCGGCCTTAAGGCACTGGAGGTTGAAGACTCCCTGGATAAGATCCATCGCAAGCAACTTCGGCATATGTTTGGTATCTTCTACCCTCGTGTCGTGTTGAATGATGACCTGTATGAGCTTGCTCACACTGAGCCAATATCCGCTATGGCAAAGCGAGCGAGATGGCGTCTGCTTGGACACATCCTACGCCAGCCATCATCGACACCAGGCAATCAAGCAATGATTGCATACGCATCAATGGAGGACGCTGTGAGGCACAGGAGGGGAGCTCCAAGGTCCTGTTTGGTCACCACCCTCCAGCAAGACGTCAAGTTCACCGCCGTCGCATTGAAGACGAGCCGGTGGCATATAGTAGAATGACCCCTGTAGTGGAAGGCCCCCCCGGTCATTGTACTATATAGTAGATTGCCCCCGGGGTCACTCTACTATATAGTACAACGACCCCCCCTCGCACGGCTGTTACGGGGAGGTCACTTGGCAAGATGGCGGCGACCTGTAGCAACGCCCCTGGCAACGGAGGTCACACGGAAAGCGTGGGTACGCTCATCGCATTTTTCAAATTTTCATGATCATTTCTGCAGAAAGAAAAGGTTCTGTCACTTCGAATACTTGAAATAGTACTTTTATGGATTTCGTCTCTTCAGTATCTCGCTCGTCAAAAAATGTTGTTGGAGGCAGCCGTGCTCCGCGAAGTGCAACGGATACCGCTCAGTAGCAGATAAAGGAGATGTGCTTCGCAGGACTCTTTCGCAAAATGACGACCTGCGTCTCGGATCGGAGGAGAACTTTTTGTCAAGTTGACTCAGGCTGTGTTTACATGAGGCGTTTCAACCCGGGTTGAGTTCGACCCGGGTCAGATTTCAACCCGCCATGTGCACAAAGTGAATGGCGCGTTTACATGACGCATTGCGCTTGACCCGGGTTGAAATTTCGCCCCGGGTTGATTTCAACCCTCCCCCCAGGGGAGGGCTGAAACCAACCCGGGTCAAGAAAATCGTACAAACGTACTTCTGTGCGTATCTCGCGCCAGGTTTGAACAGCACTGCAGATGCAAATTTCGCGCGAACGGATTCACGTGACCATGCAGGACTGTAGAAGTGGACTTTTGGCGGCATATCAGTATTTGACCCGGGTCAACTGTCTTCATGTAAACGCTCACCTCTTTTGTCTGTCGTACAGACTTTCAACCCGGGCTGAACTCGACCCGGGTTGAAACTTCTCATGTAAACACAGCCTCAATCTCCGGACAGCTATAGCTGTTTCGACCTTGTTAGGTCTCATCAGCGGAGTTCACAGTGTGTGGCCGAACAGATCAGCAAGAATTAATTTCAACCCTGTTACAGTGTTAGGTCTCATCAGGGGAGCTCAGAGTGTGTGGCCGAACAGATCAGCAAAAATTAATTTCGACCTTGTTAGGTCTCATCAGCGGAGCTCAGAGTGTGTGGCCGAACAGATCAGCAAGAATTAATTTCAACCTTGTTAGGTCTCATCAGAGGAGCTCAGAGTGTGTGGCCGAACAGATCAGCAAGAATTAATTTCAACCTTGTTAGGTCTCATCAGAGGAGCTCAGAGTGTGTGGCCGAACAGATCAACAAGAATTAATTTCAACCCTGTACAAGGAAGGACATGGCACTCGAGAAGGTGAAGCTTAGGAGTCACATAAGCCCATTGCGCGTTGTACAGATGTACGAAGTTCAGTGCTAGGGCGTAGGTGTGTACAAAACCGATTGGGTGTTCATTGTGTGCTATGCATGCACATTTGACCAATTTTAGCCTCATAACTAAGGGCAAACAATCCCTATTCCAGCTTCTTCAATTTGGTTAGAACTAATGACTAGCTAGATCTTTGTCAGAAAAGGTTTTCGTTTGAAATGCCTTCAGGGCCCATTTCTTAGTGGAAATAGCAGAAAACACAATAGGGTCCTGCACATTGAACACCCATTAGGTTCTACGGGATTCTACGGGATTTCGTGCATCTGTACAACGCGCAAAAGGCTTATTGCTTAACTTGCGTGCCAGAACCTCCGCTCTGCAGGTGGCCATGAAGGTGTGGATGGCATCACCCAGAACCTGCTTTGTTGCTGTTGTAAAAAACAGCTTGCCGCTGAACAGCTTGCGACATGCTGCATACTCTGTGAAGAGTCTCGAGTAGCGATCTCTCGAGGACTTTGCCTGGGCAAGCAGCTGAACCTCGCCGCTGTCCGCAGGTGTGCGGCTCTGCACGACTGTAAGGGGAACAGAAGTGAGGGCAGCAATGACATCCGGTTTCAACGCACGGTGTATGTGGTTGCCGACAAATGCTCCAGAGTGATATGCTTGCCGCTTTATTTGGTACTGTGGCAGCACTGCTTCCAAGGAAGTTACGCACGGCCAGCTGCTTTTTTTAAATCTTTTACTGTTAATTTCTCATGCTCTTTTCGAGCCACATCACCTCATTCATCACCTCTCATTCATCAAATTGAGTTCCTTTTCTTTCTCCTTCCATAGGAAGTGCAGATTTGATGCCACAGTCTGCAAGCCAGCAGCCACTACTTCCTGCTGCTGAATGTGCAGCGTCACACACTGCTGCTGCCTAAGAATGCTTTGTGCTTCTGACTGTAGGTGTAGTTGTTGTGTTGCTGTGTCGTGTACGTTCTTGTAGGCATTGATAAGTGCTGTAAACGCTGCAGAGTCACCGTCATCTGCAGCAAGAAACATACATTTGCTCAGTGCAATATCGATTTGATGTGCGTCAGCACAAAGTGCACCGTAAATCCAGGGATAAATCCCTAGATCTAGGTGAAGCACAGGAATACACACGTCTTGGAGCTCAACAGGAAGAATGGCTTTTCTAATCACGTTGTTGTACCGCCGTGCGTGCTGCAAGTTGGCACCTGCTGCAACGAACTCCGTATTTAAAGCGTTCCGGCAGCAAGTCAGCTATTGCTTTGTATGGCGGTGATGCAATGTCGTACAGTTTCATCAGGGGAATATCCATGCCAATTGTTGCATCGTCTAAATGCAGACTGGATGAGGCTGGAGCTACATGCATCTTCATATGCATGAGTTTTTTGGTCACCACACAACACATTAATACTCAGCACAGATTCAATGGCTTTCGCATGATCTCTCACAAGGTGCTGAGTTCCACGGCTAGTACTACACAACTTTTCACCGCCTAACCTGCATACCAACTGTAACTTTTCTTGGTGTTTTCCATTTCAAATCCACTGAATAAATAACAATTTCCACTAAATGTTGCTAGAGATTTGGACCCAGCGGGGCCAACAAGGAATCAGCGGGGCCCCAGCAGTAACAAAAAACAGCTACACAGAAAAGTTACAATCATCAACACACTGAATGAAAGCTAGGGGAGGATGCACGCACAATATGTTGCATATATTTTACTTTCGTCGAGCAGACATCACAATATTGTAGTGGCACCCAGAGGAATTGTCGAGGTAAATCCCAAACTGGTTCTTGCCTGCACTGCGAGGTGTATGCTTCTGCCAGCTCAGACGACTTCCAAACTGGCAAAGAACAAATACAGGAACTTGAAGCCAGTCGGCAACCGCTTGGCATTCATCGTTTGTGCCCCAAACTCCAAGTTCTCGCATCTTCTTCCTTTGGAGGTAGTCGTCACCAGTTGTTCCGTCAAATTCCAGAGCTGACCAGTTGATGTGCTCACAAACAAGTTGACGCACTTCCGCATGCTGGTCCTCGCTGCCAGTCACTGCAAAGGCTACAGCTCGGAAAAAGCAGTTGCCATCACCTCCAATCTGCTTGTTCCTGGTCGGCTTTGAAAAAGCGTTGAATGGCTTGTTGCATACTTGGCCATAGGGCCCGGATTTAGACACATATGTTAGATTCTCCTTGTTGCACACCTTTCTTTGCCACTGTACATTGGGAGGAGCAAAGAGATGTTGCGATGGTGATGTGGTAGTGCCAGTAATAACAACATCAGGACTGCGGCTGCTTGTGGTGGTAGCTGTTGTCGTGATTGTAGTACTGATGGTGGCAGCTCCATTGTTGGTTGCAGTGGTGTTATTGCTGCTGTTGCTGGTGGTGGCAGTTCCAGTGTTGGTTGCAGTGGTGGTATTGCAGCTGTTGCTGGTGGTGGCAGCTCCATTGCTGGTTGGAGTGGTGGTATTGCTGCTGTTGCTGGTGGTAGCAGCTCCATTGCTGGTTGCAGTGGTGGTATTGCTGCTGTTGCTAGTGGTAGCAGCTCCATTGCTGGTTGGAGTGGTGGTATTGCTGCTGTTGCTGGTGGTAGCAGCTTTATTGCTGGTTGCAGTGGTGGTATTGCTGCTGTTGCTGGTGGTAGCAGCTCCATTGCTGGTTGCAGTGGTGGTATTGCTGCTGTTGCTAGTGGTAGCAGCTCCATTGCTGGTTGCAGTGGTGGTATTGCTGCTGTTGCTAGTGGTAGCAGCTCCATTGCTGGTTGCAGTGGTGGTATTGCTGCTGTCGGTACTGATGGTGGCAGCTCCATTGCCAGTTGCAGTGGTGTTATTGCTGCTGCTGGTGGTGGTGGCAGCTCCATTGCTGGTTGGAGTGGTGGTATTGCTGCTGCTGCTGGTGGTAGCAGCTCTATTGCTGGTTGCAGTGGTGGTATTGTTGCTGTTGCTGGTGGTAGCAGCTCCATTGCTGGTTGCAGTGGTGGTATTGCTGCTGTTGCTAGTGGTAGCAGCTCCATTGCTGGTTGCAGTGGTGGTATTGCTGCTGTCGGTACTGATGGTGGCAGCTCCATTGCCAGTTGCAGTGGTGTTATTGCTGCTGCTGGTGGTGGTGGCAGCTCCATTGATGGTTGCAGCGTGAACTCCAGTGGTGGCCTTCTGCAGGTTTGCCGCGTTGTACATGCGGGCCAATCCCTCCAGCCTGTAAGTGCCCTTGGCCAGTACCTCCTCAATTATGGCCTTGGCTACCCACACAGACTCTAATTTCCCGCCCTTTCTTGTGTCTCGTCTGGTGTTCCGATACCAGCACCAGCCACCAATTTTAAAAGTTGGTGGCTGGTGCTTGGCATCATATTGCTGCTTTTGTCTTTCTTGAGCGGCTGTGATGTTGGATTTGCATGCTGTGCGGAAAGATGGCAAGCCCTTTATCCTTTCCATCCGCTGACTCATCATTTTCTCTTCATCGGCATCACAATAGGGTTGGCTTTCATGGTCTTGCTCGCCATCTACTTCAATGGGCAATCGCATCTGTTGTCCGTACACGATAACAAACGGCGAGAATTTCGTTGATGCCTGCCTATTTGCCCGGTAGGACATCAGGACCCATGGGATCAGGCTGTCCCAGTTGTCCATGGACTCATTAACCAGCTTTCGCAGCTGGTGGACGAGGGTTTGGTTCAGGCGTTCCGTCAAGCCATTGGACTGCGGGTGATATGCACTGCAGAGATTCCTCGAAATATCGAGAACTCTGCAGAGCTCCTGGTTTATGACATTCACCAATTCCCTTCCCTGGTCGCTGATGATGGTTGACGGGCACCCGAACCTTGAAACAACGCACTCAATTAGAGCGCTGGCCACACCAACCGCTGTCTTGTCGGGCAAAGGCTTGGCCTCCGCCCATCTCGATAGGTATTCAGTGAATACAATGATGTATTGGTTACCACCGGGCGTTGCCTTGAGGGGACCGACCAAATCCATGCCCCACTGACCAAAGCAGTAGTCAGGAAAGGGCACTGGATGGAGCTGGGATGGCCCCTTCTTCAGGGTGTTCTGCCGCTAGCACTCCTCGCAGGCATTTACGTGGGTTTGCACGGCGTCGTACATCCCCTTCCAATAAAACCGCTCAGAAAGCTTATTGAAAGTGGCTGTGACACCAAAGTGGCAGCCACCAGCAGGATTTCCGTGAAATGCCCGAATGATCCGAGCACGGTCGCCCTCTCTGGGAACCTCACTCGTGGAGTTGGGTTTCTTTGATGTGGGAATATGGTTGAGGACTCCCTCTTTGAAAGTGTAAGCCTCGCACTTTCTCCTGAAGTTTCGCTTTTGTTGTTTCGCCTCATTCTTGTCCGCCATCTCCAGGATGTGATGCGGATAGCTCCCACTCTCCTTGTAGGCGCAAATAGCCTCGTACGTTTCACCCTCCATGTTCCGAATAGAAAAGAGAGGATACTATAAAAAATATTGATACCTAAAAGTGAAATACTTGAACAGCTACAAAATACTGGTCTAACACTTAGAATGAGAATGGTTATTTCACCTATTTACCTACTTATGAATTTCTCTATTACTGAAAAGGATCGAGGATATTATTATAATAATATCAATGCACAAAACAATAGGAGGACAGAGGAAGTGTTTTTACCCAGAGTTTCACGCACTAAGCGATCATCAGAAAACAGAAATTGGAAATCTGGATCAGTATTGGTTTATATCCTCACAAAGCAAAGTGTAAATAGCGGCAGTGGAAAGCGTGAATGACAGCAGTGGTGAAAGGTGACAACCACTGGAGCTGGTTTTCTCTTACTTAATTAGGTGATGGCTGTAGCTGGTTTAAAGTTCCGAAGGTAGTACCTATTCTCATGGCGACACTTCGACACAAGCTCACTCCTTTTGTTGAGAAAGAGGTGCTTGCGCGATTGCCAATTTCTCTGCCACGCACAGGTTGCACCTTTTGCTTTTGTTGCTCTACCACTCGGTATTGAGCACTCTCTTGGACAGCCTGGAACCTCTCTGTTTTAATATCAATGCACCTATCACACACACAATAATCCAAAAGGAGCAAGGAGCACACAGAAAACGCAAAGGAACACTGAACTTGCAAACTTTCTTCCAACTCCAAAACAAAAACAATCCAACACAAGGTGGGATGTTCATGTCTCCTAAAGAGGAAAAGTGCGCGACCTATGTACAAATGTTGTGGACTTTTCACCACATAATCCCACAATGAAGAGTACATTATAGCAATAAAAACTGCTTTATGGCAGTTTTCTAAAAATAGTTATTGTGTTCTAGTCCATGGACCCCGTCTAAAAAGTAAGAAATTAACGAAATGTGATAGCTGAAAATTAAAATTTCACACAAAACCTCACAATATTCACAACACTTGAAATGCTGCTTTCAACCAGGGAGTAGTACAATACTACTCCCTGCTTTCAACACTAAACTTGTACTGCACCAACAATTGGCAACATGCATGCATAGGAAAGAGGATCGCGAGGTGAAAAGGTCTTCTGCATGTAGCTTTTCATTCTGTGTGTGATTATTGTGAGGTTTTGTGTAAAATTTTAATTTTCAGCTATCACATTTCGTTAATTTCTTACTTTTTAGACGGGGTCCATGGACTAGAGCACAATAACTATTTTTAGAAAACTGCCATAAAGCAGTTTTTATTGCTATAATTTCTTTTGTTTTTTCTGTCACCAATCAATGGAATGCCCTACATGTAAGAAATGTTCCATACCCGCTCCTCCAGTGCACATACTACTGCCGTCACTAGGTCCCAAATCTCTTTTTCTCTGGCCTTGCATTCTGCCCACACTAAAACTGGTTTTTCTCGTCATACATGTAGGTTCTGATCGGTGGAATATGCTGCCTTCCACTGTTCGCTCTTGTACAGATTATCGAGTGAAAAACTTGTTAGCGCCTTCTAGGTTCAGCCTGGTCCCATAGCTCAGTGGTTAGAGCATTGCTCATGACAAGCAGGGTCCCAGGTTCGAGTCCTGGTGGGTCTGGCGTTTTTTTCTCTTTTCAGGCAGTTCACTTCCCCGACTGATCCTTTGAATATGAAGTTCTCCCAATCCTTTCCAAATTTAATCACTTTCTTTCACCTCTGGTAGTTTCCAGAAACTGACCGTGGTTGGTCCCCTGGGGGAGGGAAAAAGACCCAAGTGCCATCAGTATGTGTGGCACGTGTTGTGAGCTGCCTTTGGAGTGAAAAACTTGTCAGCGCCTTCTAGGTTCAGCCTGGTCCCATAGCTCAGTGGTTAGAGCATTGCTCATGACAAGCAGGGTCCCAGGTTCGAGTCCTGGTGGGTCTGGCGTTTTTTTCTCTTTTCAGGCAGTTCACTTCCCCAACTGATCCTTTGAATATGAAGTTCTCCCAATCCTTTCCAAATTTAATCACTTTCTTTCACCTCTGGTAGTTTCCAGAAACCGACCGTGGTTGGTCCCCTGGGGGAGGGAAAAAGACACAAGTGCCATCAGTAAGTGTGGCACGTGTTGTGAGCTGCCTTTGGAGTGAAAAACTTGTCAGCGCCTTCTAGGTTCAGCCTGGTCCCATGGCTCAGTGGTTAGAGCATTGCTCATGACAAGCAGGGTCCCAGGTTCGAGTCCTGGTGGGTCTGGCGTTTTTTTCTCTTTTCAGGCAGTTCACTTCCCCGACTGATCCTTTGAATATGAAGTTCTCCCAATCCTTTCCAAATAATAATAATAATAATAATATTATTAACTGGTTTGAGGGGGGGAATAATAATAATAATAATAATATATCAATATGTAAATGATGGCCTTCACATCATATCAATACCATATTATACGCATTGATGTGCAAGCCTTTTCTTGCAGAAATTGGCACTAGCATAATGCATGTTCTTCTGCGGGGAAACATGTGAGCAGTGGTGGTGATACTTTTTTATACGGAGGTCATTCTGTGCATGTTGCTGTTGCAGAATTTCATGACTCTGTCATAAAATTGTCTTGCCTTTCAGATATTTCAGATTTCTCCACCCTCAATCAGATTTATTTGAGAAATGTAGCCATGCGGCAGGTGCGTGTCGCAGATGTTTTTGTTGATTCTGTGTTTATAATGGTTTATAGCCATGGGTTATCGTGATAAGGTCATCCAGCATCATATTGAAACTGAAATCGTAATCCTGTTGATGTCGATACAACTTTTGGAAGTAGTTCAATGACTTCAAACTGTTAGTCCACGATTGTCTAAAACAACACAGCAAAGGAGGAACAATAAACATGTATTAAAATGTAAACGAATACATTGCTGAGTCCAAAACCTCGTTCCAACAACTACACTGATCCTGAGGAGAAAAGGGACAAGGCTATGGTTGGAGGTACTGAGAGATCAACAAGGCACTCCACAATAATAAAATCTTACACATCTTTTGGTGAGTATGAATGATATCCAGTCGAACCTCTTTAGGACGAACACCAAGGGACCGATGGTATTTATTCTGTGAGCTTAACCTATTTTATAACCAGAGAATAACCAGAGAATACAATTATATCTCCAATAGACATACGAATAGATTTCTTCTACAGCGAAATATTCTAAGCCACACCGACTCATTGACTCGTCTCGTATGAAACAATTGAGTCACTAGAGAGATTCTGCAAAACGAAAATGCGTACAAACTTTCGCTCTACATCATGAAGTGCGAAACTTCGCACCTTTGGACGCGAAACTTGCAGGGAACGCGAAATGAACTGTCGTAGGAAATTTCGTGAGATCGGGTCATGGCGTAAGTGCACTTGGCCCGCGCAAACTACGAAAATGTGCAGAACGCAAAGTTCGTGCAAAAATTCGCACACACTTTCGCAAGGACTGTCGCGAAACTTCGTTCGAATTTTCGTTTTGCAGAACCTCTATACTGAACCTTTCTTTAGCAACA
>NC_088649.1:31312132-31347132 GCF_964019385.1 Sycon ciliatum
GGTGATGACTGTTTATCAGAGGGTGATGACTGTTTATCAGAGGGTGCTGACTGTTTATCAGAGGGTGATGACTGTTTATCAGAGGGTGCTGACTGTTTATCAGAGGGTGATGACTGTTTATCAGAGGGTGCTGACTGTTTATCAGAGGGTGCTGTTTGTCACGACAATCCTTGCACAGTAGGTCGTGGCATCATCGTCGTCATCATCATCGCCAGCAACGTTGTCCCTTCGGAAGATTTTGCAGTTCTTGACATTGGCAGTTAGCCCAGCAGCTTTGCATCCCTGCTCCACGAATGTCGTCAATCCTTGCTCCGTCGTCTTGTGCCTCAGCTGCCCTATGTACACTACACCGTTCTTTTCTGTAGGCTTCTTTGGAGTGACAAGCTGCCACGATCCATCATCTGAATCTGACATGTCTTCAAATTTGGTCAGGGATTGAAGCACTCGTCTGTTGCTGTCAGCACGACTTGACTGCATTTGAATTTTCGTTTTGGCTGGGACCGGGGCACGCGCACGCTGACTCTGGTCGGTACGTCGATCTACGACCCGTAGGCCCTCGACCTCTACGTCGAGGTCAGAGTTTGAACTTGATCATAGGAGGTCTTTGCTGTTGTTGTTGCCTCCACTCTTGTGCTTACGTTCCTGCTTCGCGCCTGCACTGGCAATGGCGGCCGAGCTGGTTGATGTTGACTCAACGGAAAGCGAAGTAGCATTTGTGATCATTAGCATCAGAGATTGTACTTGTTGAGTCAACAGGTCTATGCGAACCTTAAGCCTCTTCTCCCTGTCTTCCGCTGCGCTTCGCTCGGCTTGCAACAATTCTACGAGCTGGGCAATGGAAGTTTGTCAGCATGACTCCGGCATTGAACCAACAGTTGGATCAGGATCGCCAAATTGGTCTTGGACACTTACACTGATCACGCCTGAGCTCATTATTGCTAAGTCTAGCCACAATGGGCTCACGTTACCAAAAATTCACGACTGAAAACCAGAGCTGAAAAACACTCTACTGCACTCCAGTTGTATTTACGGATGTGGTGTGTGTGTGTGTGTGTGCGTAAAAAATGAAAAAAGACCAAAAAGAAGGGATTCACTGGCCAGAAAAAGTCACTTCATAGCTGTGTGGTGTAGACCAGGCTGAATAGTGGCGGTCAATATAGTGAATAGTGGCGGTCAATTCTTCAGCCTTGCAAGTTGTGTAATGGTGAAATCCCAGCACAAGCTGGTATGGCTTCTGCTGTAGCAACGCTATCATCGCCTTCGGCGATGGGCGTCCAATGGTCCAATGGTGTCTGTGTGTATGTGTGCGTGTGTGTGTGTGTATGTGTGCGTGTGTGTGTGTGTATGTGTGCGTGTGTGTGTGTGTGTGCGTGTATGTATACTACTTGTGCATATTTCAACTCGGATGATGAGCCAATTATGGTGATCCAGTTTTGTGCCATTTTGGCGCACTCGCTGACTGTATAAGATCTGGTTACGTTGGTGGACAGTTCGTCATAACTCGTAACATGTTGTCCTTCTCCTATTTCACTTGTGCATATGTTACAAATCTAAGCGTATATACACGTCGCACACAGGCACACATAATAATTATTATGTTTGACTCAGTAGGCAGTTGGGTCACTATCTCTTAATTTGATGGCCAAAAATCCTATATATAGGATTTGAAAATGTGTGCCTTTTATGCTGTTGTTATTGGTCATCACGACCAATAATAACGGCATAATGGTTTCCATGGAAGTTGTAAATATGTTTGAGGCATGATTCAAAGGGCGATAATATTTCTGATGAATACCCATTTTCAGCAATAATTGGAAATTTGAGCATAATTGTTCAGCTGCTGTCATGGAAAGGATTGAAGCAGTGAATGTGCAGAAGAACATTGCAGGTGTGGCACGGGGTGGTTTCATGATGACATATCACACATGCCGTCATGAAACTACCAGTTTTAAGGATACAACAAGGTCCAATAAAATCTCAAATCCTATATATAGGAATCGAAAAATAGGGCACAGGCCTTAGTAATATTGAGCGAGGAGATGAGCCTGAGATGTTAGTGTTTGAAAAAAATATCTTATTCAACTCTCGATATCTACTAAGGCCCAGCAAGGAAGAATTGGTCACATACTTTTTGTTATTGAAGCTATTCTCATGCCACACCCATTTTGAGTTGAAAAACATGACCAAAATCCTATAAAGGATTTAGGAAATTAAGAGATAGGCAGTCGGGTCACTGTAGGCAGTCGGGTCACTGAAGGCCGTCGTTAGTATGCAGCTTTGTCCATCACAAGCACTGCTGCATACATTATTCGTTCCGTCATTCCCGTTCTCTGTGTGCTCACGCCCTGTTTCATTGTTCTCCCTGTACAGATAGGTTCTGGTGTGCACAAACCTACTCGGATCTGTACATTCGAAAACGTCCTTGGCCGCAAACGCTGTCCGAAGCGACGGAAAGTTGGAAAAAAAGGGTTTTCTACGGACGCTGATGGAAACCCGTATGCCGCAGATGGCCGCATTGTTAGCCAATCGTCCGTCGAAAGGCAATGCTTTACCAACTACCTCAAGCAACTCAAGAAAGAATCCATTGAAGGAAATGTTTGGATTGATGGCGTTCAAGCTAGTGGTCCAACGCAGATGAAATACGTCGTTTGTGAACACAGAAAAATCATCAGTAAGTGTCCCACAGAATGAAACCACAGCCAATGTTTGTGGTCGGTGTTCAAACTTCTGTCCGTTTAGTATAATATTATTCAAGGGATGACCCAGAGGCGAGTGGGCATTATCTATTTATAAAGTGGGTCCTTGATAATAGAGAGGTTCCGCATTACGTAATTACGTTAGTAAAAAACGTAGTCGATCTACGGAAAGTCTTACGTAAACTGCATGCGCATCTGGGTTCCGCCATACGGAGTTTTCAAATCACGAAGCTGCCCTTGGCAACTCCGAACGCGGCAGTGTACGACCAGATCGACCTGGGGAGAGAGTCATAAATTTGTACCCCAATCCACTTACGGACCAGCTACGTTATCAGAGCCCTATCTACGTACTCTCCGTAGACAACTTTCCGTAAGTGGAGTGCAAACTCGCGAATTCACGGGTTTTTCCCGCCCACTAACGTAAAGTTGCTCAACTTTACGTAGTGCGGAACCTCTCTAATATGGGATCGTTTGTGCTACGGAAGTTCAGCTGGGTTAAGGACGGTGCAGGATGAACGAATCTGCGTGTATGTGTGTGCAGTCGTTTCATCGAGATCGGACCTACCGGGATTTGCTGGCGGAGATGGAACTGCAACATTCCGAGCTGCTGCTCCTGCCGAATACGACATACATCGTATAAGGCAGACTGGCATGCATGGAACGTGGCTCAGGGTTGTCGCCAAAGCGATATAGCGGCGCGCTTCTTCTTTTCTTTTTGACCCTCCCCTTTCAAAAGGAATGTGCCACAGGCAGAGTGCGAGCGCCACCCTAGTAAAAAAAAAACTTTTTTTTGCTTGATAAGTAGACATGTAGTATGTAGCACACTTTAAAATGGCTGCACAAATAATTGGCAGTGAAAATCACAAAATGTTGGTTCAGATGACCCCCGTCCCCTTCAAATTTTGTTCCGGCCATAACCCTGAAGGCTATGTCTCGTGCGAGGACCTACCATCTGTACACTGCATACTGATGAACAGAAGTATGATGAAGATGCCGCAGTGCAGCGGTGTAGTTGCCATGCATGACGTTTGGCTTGAACTGAATGTATGCATGCATGGGCCATACGTTTACATGTGCATGCACAACTGCAATCCATACGCATAATATTATGCACGTGCAAATCTGCACTCAATTTCTGGCTTTTTGATTTACTTCAGTAATTATTATGACAAATCAAGTTTGACGATCGAAAATTGTGACATTTCGATTTTACCCTAAGGAGTGTCGCAGTTGTATCCAATCTTCAATGTGTCCAGATTGCTAATGAATTGTTATCGTCCTATAGCTACAGCTCCACATTGCCACTGCAAACTCGCCTAAAATGATCGAAGGACAACATCCTTGGGCAGTGTGCCTTTCATTGCTATCTTTTTCAATGCCGCACTGTAGATCATTGCTACTCTGTCCAATGCCACACTGTACATCATTGCTACTCTGTCCAATGCCACACTGTACATCATTGCTACTCTGTCCAATGTCCCACTGTACATCATTGCTACCCTGTCCAATGCCACACTGTACATCATTGCTACCCTGTCCAATGCCACACTGTACATCATTGCAACCCTGTCCAATGCCACACTGTACATCATTGCTACCCTGTCCAATGCCACACTGTACATCATTGCTACCCTGTCCAATGCCCCACTGTACATCATTGCTACCCTGTCCAATGTCCCACTGTACATCAGCAACACTAGGCCAGACACTAACTAACAAGCCTAAGTGCAGTACATTGAACCCGGACTCGTTTGCCCCCATTTATTTTTTAGTTTCGCGAATTGCAAAAGACAGACCACCTAGCGCCTGCAAACTCTTGCGATTGGAGCTAATTTGATGATTGAATCGAGTCTACAGTCTCGAGTTTCACGCCCACTTGCCCCCGTGATTTCACACCCATCGCAAAGATCGGGAAACTGTTCAAGATCGCAAAGGTTTCTGGATTAACAGAATTCAGGCAGCTGCGCAAATGTTTAAGAATGTTTTTCTGTACATTGCTCTGCACGCTGTTGCCCTGGTTTCTTATGTACATCATTACAGCCGGGGTACTGTAAAACGGATAACGTTTACGACAATAAATGTTTGCGTTTTACAAATTGAGACTAGTTTGCGGTGTTTAATGTTTGCGCAGGAGTCGTTCTACACAGTCGAGTCAGTCCTTGCAATGAACTTTACATGGTGCGAGTTTGCTTTGTTCAAAGTTTGCGATTCGGGGCCTCTCGCGAAATTCACAAACAGTTCTACGTCGCCATCATGAGTGACCCGTTTTACCGTATCTGTCTTTTCCTGTGTTTGCAGCGGACCTGTATTGCAAGGAGACAAGAGCTCTATACAGCCCGTTCCCCTTGGTCAGGATGGGCTACGATGATGCCATAAAAGAATGTAAACGTCGAAAATACTTTGGACTTATGGATAGAATTGATATCTGTGGGATTCCTGTTCAGTATAAGCTAAACTTAGACGACTTTTGGTGGAAACACGACGTGCCTCGCGGAATAGAAAGATTTGTCATCTGTGAACGGGGTAAGCTGCAAAACTGCTCGCGACTTCCGCCTTGAGCTGCTGCTGTTGCTGCTGCTGCTGCTGCTGCCACTGTTGGTGCTGAACCTGTTGCCCATGTCTCTTTTGGAAGTGGAGCAACTATTTACTTGCCTCAGACAGCAGGCATTGGCTGGACGTTGTCCACAGATG
Organism: Sycon ciliatum; assembly: GCF_964019385.1. NCBI lineage: Eukaryota > Metazoa > Porifera > Calcarea > Leucosolenida > Sycettidae > Sycon > Sycon ciliatum. The sequence goes on from NC_088649.1 coordinate 31,317,520, forward strand.
CGTGACCCTCATTTGATTTTGTCATATGAGCTATATGTGTGCTGGAGTAGTATTATTATAATACTAGTGTCACGGCTGACTGTAGGTGCTCTTCCGTGGCTAGAAACTACTCATGAGCGGAACTGATGGCAGTGTCATCTGCAAACTGGCTGCTCTCTGTGTAGGCATTTGTGCATGCAGTTGGCAGATCACTTGTGAAGGCCATGAAGAAAAACCGTTCCCGAAGACCGAACCAAGTGGGGGACACTCGCTAGAATGTTCATCCAGGTCTACTTGCTGCTCTCCACTTGCCCATTTCAGGCTTTGCCTACTATGCCTAGACCCCAACAATGGGTGATCATGTGACCCCAACAATGGGTGTTCATTTAACCCCAAATGTGTGTGATCATGTGACCCCAACTGTGTGATCATGGGACCCCAACTGCGTGTGAATTAAGCAAAGCCTGATTTTACCCGGGAAGCTCCAATATCTTTCGGCCTTCGATATTTTACTAGCATAATTGCTAGCACAATCGAATTATGTCTAATAGATGCCCTCTGGACGTCATAATTTCATTAGAAGCATCACGCGGGTAAAGTGCTTTATGCGTCTTGGTGGGTATTTTTGCACGTGCACTTTCACGAACCTTGTGTATGGTTCTGCTCTGAACAGGGGTGACAAGATGTAAACAAACCTGCTCCGACATCAGCGTGTTTCCTCTCCAGAAGATGCTTCGCTCAGGAGGAGACCAAATGTGCAGACAACGAATCAACTCGTTTGGCGGTGGGTACACATTTGCTCACATCGCAAGTTCAGAGAGCGAGATCTTTGAATGCATCACTGCCCATCTGAAATTGGCCAGTATGCTTAATGAAGAAGTTATCGGTGGAGGCAAGCATTTTGGCGGTGCGCAGCAAGGGTCAAAAGCATTCATTGTGTGCGAGTATCGAAGACAATGCAGTAAGTAGAAATAGTATTAGTTGTTTTTAAATTTGCAATTTCAAGTACATGACAGATTGCCTGCTTTTTCCTAACGCTTTTAAAATTACGAAACAATCTGTCGTGTGTCAAGTCAAGTCGGCGGAATAGTGCCAGCTCCGGTGTGGGGAGCGAAGCCTTGCTTTTAAAATTCTTTTATAAATCTTGAACGGAAAACTGGACATTTGACCCGCAGGAAGTCTGAATGCTCTGTCAACTGCTGTATGACAGCTGGTGGGGAAATTGTGTCGTTGGAAGGGATATAGGGAGGGGTTGTGTGTGTGGGGGGGGGGGGGGGGGGCAGCAATCTCTGTTGTAGGTTGCGCGTACCGCAGCTCTGAAAGGTTTCGTGCCACCTGCTCTGTGCATGACGTTGGGATTATAGGTGAGAAATCGCTGTTTCCGACCCGTAGTAAATGACTGAGAAAATGTTCTCGCTTGTAACGCCATGGCACTGAGAGAGGGACAGTGAAACGCCTCCTGTAATGTCTCGGATAAAAGCAGATGCTTACTGCCATATAAGCCAGGGTTAAAATAATGCTTCTATTCAAACATGCTTCTACGTCAAAATCCTCAGTCTACCCGCTTGTTTACACGTTTGTGTGTATGTGTTTGCGTGTATGTGTTTGCGTGTGGTTATGTGCGCATGTCTTGCACTCTCAGCCAGCCGCTACGATTGTTATCCAGGTTACGGCGACGGGTCTTACTTCATCTCAAGACTACACTATGTCCCCACGAGGTTTGGCAAGAACTTCAAGGAAGCTAAACATTATTGTGCGAACTACGGCATGAGCCTTCCAAACGTCTATGAGAGATTCTGTGTGAACAATTTCCTATCTCAACAGTTGGGGACTGGAGGGTCTGGTTGGATTGATAGGCCTTTACTAAACTCATATGCCCTTGTAAGCGGACCGTTGCCAGGTGGCCGTCCACAGTGGATGCACTCCTACGAAAAGTTGATGATTGTCGTCTGTTCTGTGCGCAGAGTAAGTGATACTGATAGTCACCATTCACCCGTGTAGACACACACACACACACATGCACGTGCACACATGCATGCGCACACACGCACACAAGTACACACCCACACACAAAAACACACATGCACGCACACATACACATACACATACACATACACACACACAGATACACACACGTAGATACACACACACGTAAATACACACACACACACACACACGCGCGCTCGCTCATGGCCAGTAGAGTGAGTACTCACATGAATGTTATGGAAATTGCACTTTTCCTTGCGCCGTATTCAGGGTATCTAGTAAGACCTGGTGATTATTGATACACTCGTGATGTTGATTATCCAGGGTGCACTGTTGTCCATCCTGGTGGCACCAATCCATGCCCATATTATCCCCATCGTATGCTGACCCTGAAATATCAGACGGTTTTGGGTGAGACCTCATGTGTTTTGGACTCTTGGTGAGGATGCACGTGGAGCTAAGAGTATTTTTGAGTGTGCTTTACCATGCTTGCCGGCCTTTGAGTGTGGAGTGGCGTTAAATTAACTCGTTTGTAATGCTTACCTTCTTTCCCCGGTTTGTTTTGTCCGTGTGTGTCTGTGTGTGCGTGTGTGTGTGTGTGTGTCCGTGCGTGTGTCTGTGCATGACTCTGTGGATCTGCTGCAGTGAGATGAATGCGCTGCCTCTACATTGTTGTGGCCCTGTGTATGTTACATGGACGCTCGTCAAGTTTCTTCCCGAACTGTTTTGAAGAAGAACGTGGAGTCGTGCAGGGGTCTCAACCTGCAGCAAAGACTCTGTGATTTGCGCTGCAGCCTCTCTGGCGAAACCGCGGCCGGGCTGCTCCACGCCTAATCTTTATGCATTCTTCGTTTTCTGCATGTTATTCTGCTCAATAATTATTATAATCTTTTTCTAGACCCACATCATTTGTATGGTATGCTGCTGCTGCTGTTGCTGCTGCTGTTGCTGCTGCTCCTGCTTGGAGGATTGCAGCAGCTATCACACTGTGGCTTCAGACTTTCCAGAGAAGCATTCGCCTGCCACCAGTTCGACCGGCTGGACATGCAGGTGGCCTACTCAGATGTATACAATTTGAGCCGTCAGATGCAAAAAGGTACCTTATGACGTTTTGCACGCAGTTGAGCCGGAAAATCACGTTCGAAAAAGTATTTTCTGTGAATAGGTCATCGATAGTCCGGATAGTTTCCAGGGTAACTCTATGATGAATTGAGATTTTTGGACCTGGTTTTTTGCATGACACTCTCCTGACCAGGTAGTATCTGAAACAATCGTCAACTCAATTTGGCCAAAAATGTCATATAGGTAACGGTACCTTTTTGCATCTGACGGCTCATTTAAAATAAATGAATAATGTAATGAATGTCATAGTGTAACTGTAGGTAAACCGTTCTTCTACAACTGGTGCCGTCTTCTGACGAGATACAGTCACCTTTAGGTGTAGGAGTTCCAATGCTCACATACATACAAGATCCTGAGTGGAATAAACAAATTATTCGTCTCTACCCGAGTTGCTTGCTTTGTGTAGTGCCGAGAAGGTTCCTGCTCAGCTGAACACTGATACACATACCGTCGACTCCCCTTATAACAAACTCCCGTATAGCGAACTTCATGATTTTTGTTCACTCGCACATGTTGTCCAGGCGTCAGGGGCCCAGCCTCCCTGCCCATCCGACCCGCCACACACAACAACGAAACTGAACTAAGAGTTCTACATAATTTCCTGACAAGACGGAGACGGACAGACAAGAAGACCGGACACGACGAGGTAAACTGATAACTGAAGTAAAAGGCTACCATATCATCTCTAATATAAGCACGGTCCTTTATTTTTTCAATTTACCTCCGCCCGGTGCTATTAATGGAGACGTTCCTTTATTGGAGACTGTTCCATTATTATTTCAACCTTATTTCAGAGGCATGTTGCCATGCCAAATTCATGTCAGACACCCACATTTCAGGGTTTTTTTTCGCCGGTACAGATAATAAATTTACACAGTGTGCTTATAATGGAGACTGAGCACTTTATTTTTTGAATGCCGCCCCAAGGTGTTCTATTATTGGAGAAGTGCTGTTATTGGAGACTGTGCTTATATTAGAGATAATAGGGTAATGCTAGCTAGAGAGGTTCTGCTATACGTGAAACGCAGAGAAATCACGTAGGCCCAGGAACTCTCTTCGCGTTCCCGTAACGTAAAGAAAAGCTGTTCTGCTTTACGTTCTCGTAGAGAAGTCACGTGAAATGTGTACTCAGACAATCCCTTCCATATTTGGCAGTTTTCTGCCTTCACGGCTTCAGTTGATCGATACCCAGCCGATCCATACGCATTTTCTCTGCGTGTACCACAACGTGGAGAACCTAATCTCCGCGTTGAAATCTGGAGCCAAAACCCGCGAAGCCGTAGACTCTAACCCAGACACCTGCTCTCTACGTGATTTCTCTACGTTTCACCAAGAGTACATAACCCCCCAGAGTGTGCAACTCCCACATACCCTGTTGTCCCGACAGAATTTCAAGTTGACTTCATTATTTATGACGAAATGCTCCTTGCAGCAGTGATTTACAACATGTGTACGGGTGTCAACGCATCACACGTTTTTCTTTGCAATAATTTGTACAGGATCGATCGGCTTCGGTCAACCACAGGTTCCGGATTCGTCTGATAATCCGTGTACAGTGCGCATTGCATCATCAAAATGACGTCAACTTGAAATTCTGTCGGGACAGCACCCATAGTGGAGTTGCAGACTCTGGGGGGTTATGTACTCTTGGTTTCACGTATAGCAGAACCTCCCTATTATGGCAGCACATGATTATGAGCATGTGCGCAATGACGTAACCGTCACTTGGTTCATGTACAGAAGACTGCACATGCAACCAAAACAATGCAACAAGGTCAAGATATACCACTACAAAATAAAACTGAAGAACAACATAAATAAGCCGTGAAAAGTCGTTCACTAATAGAACCAAGCACTACCACCAAGACTACCACTACCACCAAGACCGACTGCCGATGCGCAGATACCACCGGAAACAGCATATGCCGACGACGCTGACTTCATATCAACGTCCCACACATACCTCCGTCAGCTTCTGGCACTTGCAGAGGACATCTTCGACAAGTGAGACCTGAAAGTCAATGTAACTGTTTCTAAAACGGAATGGGTCAGGATGTACCTTGAACCAGTTTCAGAAGCAGAAGTGCACCGTGGTCAAGAGCAATGGAGAAGCATCAGGACTCTGGGCTCTCTGTTTGGCACTGCACAAGATGTGACACGCAGGATTGGTCTTTCTGCTGTGGCATTTGGTTGAATCAAGAGTACATAACCCCCCAGAGTGTGCAACTCCCACATACCCTGTTGTCCCGACAGAATTTCAAGTTGACGTCATTATTTATGACGCAATGCTCCTTGCAGCAGTGATTTACAACATGTGTACTGGTGTCAACGCATCACACGTTTTTCTTTGCAATAATTTGTACAGGATCGATCGGCTTCGGTCACCCACAGGCAGTCCGTGCGCCAAGGGGTACTCAAGGGCTGATTTTATTTGCAACCGCGGGAAACGAAGTCACCAAGACGCCTTCATTTGAGGCTTTTGGAATTGGAGAATTTATTGAATTTTAGGTATGGCTCTCGTCCCTTCTAGAGAACTAACCAAGATGCTGTGGGGCAGAAGGAGACTTCTTTGGCTCCGTGAATACACTAGCTATGCGGTGGTCTAGTTAGTTTGAGTGTGTGGTTCGTATTCAAAGTGTTCCAAGCCGCAGTTCACTCGAAGGTCATCGTGGATACGTCTGCACTTGAAAATCAAGGCTGGAAAGGACTGCCTGGTTTGTCCGAACGGTATGTTTTGCACTGAAGGCATTTTTGTATGAATTGTTGAAAGTGTCTACTTGTTCGAAATGCAAAAGAGATGGTCGTAGATCCTTGGCCCACAACACCCCACTAAATAAACTATGACCTGTCGTGAAATTATGTGAAATTGACCAACACAATCATCCACAAATTATCCTATGCCAAAGTACTGCAAATGCAAATAATGGCATCCCTTTACCTAGGTCATGTTTGTAGGGCCTTATGCCACATCTTGGCATGATTTCCTCATGCAAATCGTGTGCCTAGCTTCGAAAACACATTGCGCTAAGGGCCGAATATATACCTGTGAATCAGAACAACAGCACTCACTAATGCTTTCATGAGTGGTGATGGTCAGCTGAAAGGAAACTTCTATCCATCAACTCATAAGTAAAGTAATGACTAATCTCCTTGCTGCTCATGTGGTTCCTTCGTATTTACATGTATCGTAGAGTACCGCCAGAACGCCCCACCATCTCGTCCTTTCGGGGTCGTATTGTGGAGGTGGTCTCCTGTCTGTAGGTTATACGACACGAACTTTGTACACATATTGCACGTTCTGCAGACAATCCGTACCTTCGAGCGGACACGAGCTCCACACCTGCTTAGTGTGACCTTAGTACGCTAAGTTGCTCACACTGTACGAACTTCGTTGCACTCTGCCATACGATTTTCCTTACCCTGGCTGTAAAATCTGTCGCGGCATAATCAAGGTGGGGCGCTCTCGCGGTACTTTACGGTATGTGCGCCTCTCTGTGTTCGGTGAATGATTTTGAATATTTGCGCACGACTTCAGGATAGTGCACATTGTGTGGATGTACCTGCGTATGTAATCCTTTCATGATTTAAAAATTTGGAGCCGTGCTTCTCATCACCGTGGACAAGTAAATGTCGGCCAATTATATAGCGTTTGGAGACTTGCACAAGTACAGTTGCGTGTCAATTATGCGGCACCCGCGGAATAAAATGAATATTCTGGACGACTGAAGCTACAAAGCCATCTTGTGTTAACAGATCAAAAAGACAGTACTTCGAAGTACCTGTATTTATCACTAGTATTACCCTGAGACAGTCGTGCTCATCTCTAGAGACTGGCTTGTATTTAACTCTACGTAATGGCAACTTTCATGATGCTGACTGTCTACATTCACTTGAAGTAGGACTATAAATACTAAATATAAGGTCTGTAAGCTGTCAGTGCGGTGCTGTTGGATACCCGACATGCCATGTGACTGACCGCCAGATAAACGACATGCGATTGTACCAGTCACAGTGTAGCTGGGTTTTCACGAAAAAATGAAACTTATACGATTGTGAGAAAAGTTCAGAAACCACACTTACACATACACACACGCACACACACACACACACACATGCGCGCACGCGCACACACACACACACACACACACACACGCGCGCACGCGCACACACACACACACCTGTCCTGTTCTGTTGAGCCACTACCACAACTTGGCACAAGGATCGCATCGGCCCCAAAGGGGCAGTAGAGCAAAAGTGAGAGGTGTTGGCTTCGAGTTCACCTATCTCTACGGTGAACGCAACCTCGATCGAAAGTCATGCCAAACGGATTATTTTATCTACCACGCGCGTGCGCGCGCGTGCGCGTATACAAAAGGAGGAAGGATTACTTACTCTCCCTGTATGATGTATCTGTTGTATTCGTGAACAATGTCATTGATGTTTTTCCATGCATGTTTTTGAATATGCGAGCATAACTTCCAACATCAAGCACATTCTTGCTTCTCATCAGCATGTTCAAGTTGGGCAGTTATGTAGCGTTTGTTTTACCGGCTGCGTTTGTTGGTGCTTGCAGGTCATTGGCATGCTGTCTGTTTCACAGAAGCTCGTGTAACAGGTTCAGCGTACAGCTATGAATGCAATGCAGCGTGCCGAAGCCACTTCGGTATGACGTGATGCCTAATTTCCTGGTTGTACCAAAATTGCGAGTATGCAAGTGATCGTCAAGCCTTTCCCCTGTACAGTAGCCGTCTTGCCTTGTTACGCCTGGTTCTGACTCTGCGTTCTCGTATACTCCATGCAATGTTACAAGGAATACTGCTCCCTTCTCAAGCAATTCATTGGCAACAAAACGCTCGGCTATGCCCTGTAACTTTGCAGTGCGGTTTGTGCTTTGTCAATGTTGTGTACCAGTTCATGATCTGTGCTTGCTGGTCTGTTTGTTTTCTCTCGCACAATTGAGGCGCTGTAGCACAGTGTACAGTGTCGATCATCCTGCCCAGGCTCTGATCTCACGTACCACAGTACGGTTTCTCTTGTTGCTCACTGTAATGTGCATGATACAAGCTACTTGGTACTCCATCATCACCTGGTGCTGTTGCTGCCATTGTTGGACCCTGCTGATATCCTTCTCGCAATGCCCGAACGTTGTTCCAACAAATGCACAACTCACTCTTAGTTGTCACATTCGGTTTGGTCTCGTTCTAGTCTTTCAAATTGAGTGAGTGCGTAAACTTGTATGAAGTGGTGAAGCAAAAGCCGTGCGCCGGCAAACATTCAATGTCCGGGTGTAATGACGCACCAAGGCCCCGGGACTTGCGTCCAATTCCTGAGTGATTTTTGTGTGCCTAGCCTCTAGGTATCATACCATATTTGTTTGGTTCAACCGTTTTGGATGCCCACTGCAATACCATTCACTGTATTATGTGTGTATGTTATCCAAGAAATCTCCCATATTTTTGGGTGGACAAACCTCGCCATAAGTCAGTAACCTGGCATTTTGCACAAACAGAACTCCTAGGATATCAGCGCCGTCTCAGTACCTGGGGACAGTTGTAAAGAAAAAGAAAAAATACCCTTGGCCCACAATGCCCCACTAAATAATCCGAAGGGTGTCGCGAAGACGACAATTTCCTTACCTTTCTTTCGTGGACGAAAAAAGACACTTCGCTTCGTCCGTTGCGCATGAAACGAAACATGAGGGTAGTGTTTATCAATTAGAATGGGTATCATGCACGAAGGAATGGCGAAAAGGTACTATGCTCGAGCGCTGGTCGTCGTCTTGTTTGTCAATTTTGAGTCCCATTGAGAATTTTCTTCTCCAGACCTCTCAAATTTCCCGCGGTTGCAAATAAAAGTGCAACTTCTAGACGACTTTTTTGAATTTGGCGCACGGACTGCAGGTTCCGGATTCGTCTGATAATCCGTGTACAGTGCGCATTGCATCATCAAAATGACGTCAACTTGAAATTCTGTCGGGACAGCACCCATGGTGGAGTTGCACACTCTGGGGGGTTATGTACTCTTGGTTGAATGAAGGCGATCTGGTTTCGGCGGCAACATCTACAAACTAACACCATGGTACGACTCTACAACGCATACGTTCTTCCTATCCTCACGTACAATATTGGCTGCGCACTGCGCAGGCCTCTCTAAAGGCCGATTCACAATACAACTTTCTGCCACGCGACATGCGACTTGCGACACATGCGACGAGCTGCGACAGCGACACACGGTTCACAATATTCTTCGTGTTTGCGACATCCTCATGCACAAGTAGTACTATGCACGTGCACTGCACGTGCACCCAGGGTCGAAACTGTACTCCGGGGTACTTCATTTGTGTATGTCGCGTGTCGCATGTCGCAAAAGTTGAACTTTCTTCCACGACAGGTGCATTGCGACAGCTTGCGACAGCTCACAACTGGCAGTTTCTTGTCGCAACTGTCGCAAATCGCGTGTCGAGTCGCAGAAAGTTGTATTGTGAATCGGCCTTAAGGCACTGGAGGTTGAAGACTCCCTGGATAAGATCCATCGCAAGCAACTTCGGCATATGTTTGGTATCTTCTACCCTCGTGTCGTGTTGAATGATGACCTGTATGAGCTTGCTCACACTGAGCCAATATCCGCTATGGCAAAGCGAGCGAGATGGCGTCTGCTTGGACACATCCTACGCCAGCCATCATCGACACCAGGCAATCAAGCAATGATTGCATACGCATCAATGGAGGACGCTGTGAGGCACAGGAGGGGAGCTCCAAGGTCCTGTTTGGTCACCACCCTCCAGCAAGACGCCAAGTTCACCGCCGTCGCATTGAAGACGAGCCGGTGGCATATAGTAGAATGACCCCCGTAGTGGAAGGCCCCCCCGGTCATTGTACTATATAGTAGATTGCCCCCGGGGTCACTCTACTATATAGTACAACGACCCCCCCTCGCACGGCTGTTACGGGGAGGTCACTTGGCAAGATGGCGGCGACCTGTAGCAACGCCCCTGGCAACGGAGGTCACACGGAAAGCGTGGGTACGCTCATCGCATTTTTCAAATTTTCATGATCATTTCTGCAGAAAGAAAAGGTTCTGTCACTTCGAATACTTGAAATAGTACTTTTATGGATTTCGTCTCTTCAGTATCTCGCTCGTCAAAAAATGTTGTTGGAGGCAGCCGTGCTCCGCGAAGTGCAACGGATACCGCTCAGTAGCAGATAAAGGAGATGTGCTTCGCAGGACTCTTTCGCAAAATGACGACCTGCGTCTCGGATCGGAGGAGAACTTTTTGTCAAGTTGACTCAATCTCCGGACAGCTATAGCTGTTTCGACCTTGTTAGGTCTCATCAGCGGAGTTCACAGTGTGTGGCCGAACAGATCAGCAAGAATTAATTTCAACCCTGTTACAGTGTTAGGTCTCATCAGGGGAGCTCAGAGTGTGTGGCCGAACAGATCAGCAAGAATTAATTTCAACCTTGTTAGGTCTCATCAGAGGAGCTCAGAGTGTGTGGCCGAACAGATCAGCAAGAATTAATTTCAACCTTGTTAGGTCTCATCAGAGGAGCTCAGAGTGTGTGGCCGAACAGATCAACAAGAATTAATTTCAACCCTGTACAAGGAAGGACATGGCACTCGAGAAGGTGAAGCTTAGGAGTCACATAAGCCTTTTGCGCGTTGTACAGATGTACGAAGTTCAGTGCTAGGGCGTAGGTGTGTACAAAACCGATTGGGTGTTCATTGTGTGCTATGCATGCACATTTGACCAATTTTAGCCTCATAACTAAGGGCAAACAATCCCTATTCCAGCTTCTTCAATTTGGTTAGAACTAATGACTAGCTAGATCTTTGTCAGAAAAGGTTTTCGTTTGAAATGCCTTCAGGGCCCATTTCTTAGTGGAAATAGCAGAAAACACAATAGGGTCCTGCACATTGAACACCCATTAGGTTCTACGGGATTCTACGGGATTTCGTGCATCTGTACAACGCGCAAAAGGCTTATTGCTTAACTTGCGTGCCAGAACCTCCGCTCTGCAGGTGGCCATGAAGGTGTGGATGGCATCACCCAGAACCTGCTTTGTTGCTGTTGTAAAAAACAGCTTGCCGCTGAACAGCTTGCGACATGCTGCATACTCTGTGAAGAGTCTCGAGTAGCGATCTCTCGAGGACTTTGCCTGGGCAAGCAGCTGAACCTCGCCGCTGTCCGCAGGTGTGCGGCTCTGCACGACTGTAAGGGGAACAGAAGTGAGGGCAGCAATGACATCCGGTTTCAACGCACGGTGTATGTGGTTGCCGACAAATGCTCCAGAGTGATATGCTTGCCGCTTTATTTGGTACTGTGGCAGCACTGCTTCCAAGGAAGTTACGCACGGCCAGCTGCTTTTTTTAAATCTTTTACTGTTAATTTCTCATGCTCTTTTCGAGCCACATCACCTCATTCATCACCTCTCATTCATCAAATTGAGTTCCTTTTCTTTCTCCTTCCATAGGAAGTGCAGATTTGATGCCACAGTCTGCAAGCCAGCAGCCACTACTTCCTGCTGCTGAATGTGCAGCGTCACACACTGCTGCTGCCTAAGAATGCTTTGTGCTTCTGACTGTAGGTGTACTTGTTGTGTTGCTGTGTCGTGTACGTTCTTGTAGGCATTGATAAGTGCTGTAAACGCTGCAGAGTCACCGTCATCTGCAGCAAGAAACATACATTTGCTCAGTGCAATATCGATTTGATGTGCGTCAGCACAAAGTGCACCGTAAATCCAGGGATAAATCCCTAGATCTAGGTGAAGCACAGGAATACACACGTCTTGGAGCTCAACAGGAAGAATGGCTTTTCTAATCACGTTGTTGTACCGCCGTGCGTGCTGCAAGTTGGCACCTGCTGCAACGAACTCCGTATTTAAAGCGTTCCGGCAGCAAGTCAGCTATTGCTTTGTATGGCGGTGATGCAATGTCGTACAGTTTCATCAGGGGAATATCCATGCCAATTGTTGCATCGTCTAAATGCAGACTGGATGAGGCTGGAGCTACATGCATCTTCATATGCATGAGTTTTTTGGTCACCACACAACACATTAATACTCAGCACAGATTCAATGGCTTTCGCATGATCTCTCACAAGGTGCTGAGTTCCACGGCTAGTACTACACAACTTTTCACCGCCTAACCTGCATACCAACTGTAACTTTTCTTGGTGTTTTCCATTTCAAATCCACTGAATAAATAACAATTTCCACTAAATGTTGCTAGAGATTTGGACCCAGCGGGGCCAACAAGGAATCAGCGGGGCCCCAGCAGTAACAAAAAACAGCTACACAGAAAAGTAACAATCATCAACACACTGAATGAAAGCTAGGGGAGGATGCACGCACAATATGTTGCATATATTTTACTTTCGTCGAGCAGACATCACAATATTGTAGTGGCACCCAGAGGAATTGTCGAGGTAAATCCCAAACTGGTTCTTGCCTGCACTGCGAGGTGTATGCTTCTGCCAGCTCAGACGACTTCCAAACTGGCAAAGAACAAATACAGGAACTTGAAGCCAGTCGGCAACCGCTTGGCATTCATCGTTTGTGCCCCAAACTCCAAGTTCTCGCATCTTCTTCCTTTGGAGGTAGTCGTCACCAGTTGTTCCGTCAAATTCCAGAGCTGACCAGTTGATGTGCTCACAAACAAGTTGACGCACTTCCGCATGCTGGTCCTCGCTGCCAGTCACTGCAAAGGCTACAGCTCGGAAAAAGCAGTTGCCATCACCTCCAATCTGCTTGTTCCTGGTCGGCTTTGAAAAAGCGTTGAATGGCTTGTTGCATACTTGGCCATAGGGCCCGGATTTAGACACATTTGTTAGATTCTCCTTGTTGCACACCTTTCTTTGCCACTGTACATTGGGAGGAGCAAAGAGATGTTGCGATGGTGATGTGGTAGTGCCAGTAATAACAACATCAGGACTGCGGCTGCTTGTGGTGGTAGCTGTTGTCGTGATTGTAGTACTGATGGTGGCAGCTCCATTGTTGGTTGCAGTGGTGTTATTGCTGCTGTTGCTGGTGGTGGCAGTTCCAGTGTTGGTTGCAGTGGTGGTATTGCTGCTGTTGCTGGTGGTGGCAGCTCCATTGCTGGTTGGAGTGGTGGTATTGCTGCTGTTGCTGGTGGTAGCAGCTCCATTGCTGGTTGCAGTGGTGGTATTGCTGCTGTTGCTAGTGGTAGCAGCTCCATTGCTGGTTGGAGTGGTGGTATTGCTGCTGTTGCTGGTGGTAGCAGCTTTATTGCTGGTTGCAGTGGTGGTATTGCTGCTGTTGCTGGTGGTAGCAGCTCCATTGCTGGTTGCAGTGGTGGTATTGCTGCTGTTGCTAGTGGTAGCAGCTCCATTGCTGGTTGCAGTGGTGGTATTGCTGCTGTTGCTAGTGGTAGCAGCTCCATTGCTGGTTGCAGTGGTGGTATTGCTGCTGTCGGTACTGATGGTGGCAGCTCCATTGCCAGTTGCAGTGGTGTTATTGCTGCTGCTGGTGGTGGTGGCAGCTCCATTGCTGGTTGGAGTGGTGGTATTGCTGCTGCTGCTGGTGGTAGCAGCTCTATTGCTGGTTGCAGTGGTGGTATTGTTGCTGTTGCTGGTGGTAGCAGCTCCATTGCTGGTTGCAGTGGTGGTATTGCTGCTGTTGCTAGTGGTAGCAGCTCCATTGCTGGTTGCAGTGGTGGTATTGCTGCTGTCGGTACTGATGGTGGCAGCTCCATTGCCAGTTGCAGTGGTGTTATTGCTGCTGCTGGTGGTGGTGGCAGCTCCATTGATGGTTGCAGCGTGAACTCCAGTGGTGGCCTTCTGCAGGTTTGCCGCGTTGTACATGCGGGCCAATCCCTCCAGCCTGTAAGTGCCCTTGGCCAGTACCTCCTCAATTATGGCCTTTGCTACCCACACAGACTCTAATTTCCCGCCCTTTCTTGTGTCTCGTCTGGTGTTCCGATACCAGCACCAGCCACCAACTTTAAAAGTTGGTGGCTGGTGCTTGGCATCATATTGCTGCTTTTGTCTTTCTTGAGCGGCTGTGATGTTGGATTTGCATGCTGTGCGGAAAGATGGCAAGCCCTTTATCCTTTCCATCCGCTGACTCATCATTTTCTCTTCATCGGCATCACAATAGGGTTAGCTTTCGTGGTCTTGCTCGCCATCTACTTCAATGGGCAATCGCATCTGTTGCCCGTACACGATCACAAACGGTGAGAATTTCGTTGATGCCTGCCTATTTGCCCGGTAGGACATCAGGACCCATGGGATCAGGCTGTCCCAGTTGTCCATGGACTCATTAACCAGCTTTCGCAGCTGGTGGACGAGGGTTTGGTTCAGGCGTTCCGTCAAGCCATTGGACTGCGGGTGATATGCACTGCAGAGATTCCTCGATATATCGAGATCTCTGCAGAGCTCCTGGTTTATGACATTCACAAATTCCCTTCCCTGGTCGCTGATGATGGTTGACGGGCACCCGAACCTTGAAACAACGCACTCAATTAGAGCGCTGGCCACACCAACCGCTGTCTTGTCGGGCAAAGGCTTGGCCTCCGCCCATCTCGATAGGTATTCAGTGAATACAATGATGTATTGGTTACCACCGGGCGTTGCCTTGAGGGGACCGACCAAATCCATGCCCCACTGACCAAAGCAGTAGTCAGGAAAGGGCACTGGATGGAGCTGGGATGGCCCCTTCTTCAGGGTGTTCTGCCGCTGGCACTCCTCGCAGGCATTTACGTGGGTTTGCACGGCGTCGTACATCCCCTTCCAATAAAACCGCTCAGAAAGCTTATTGAAAGTGGCTGTGACACCAAAGTGGCAGCCACCAGCAGGATTTCCGTGAAATGCCCGAATGATCCGAGCACGGTCGCCCTCTCTGGGAACCTCTCTCGTGGAGTTGGGTTTCTTTGATGTGGGAATATGGTTGAGGACTCCCTCTTTGAAAGTGTAAGCCTCGCACTTTCTCCTGAAGTTTCGCTTTTGTTGTTTCGCCTCATTCTTGTCCGCCATCTCCAGGATGTGATGCGGATAGCTCCCACTCTCCTTGTAGGCGCAAATAGCCTCGTACGTTTCACCCTCCATGTTCCGAATAGAAAAGAGAGGATACTATACAAAATATTGATACCTAAAAGTGAAATACTTGAACAGCTACAAAATACTGGTCTAACACTTAGAATGAGAATGGGTATTTCACCTATTTACCTACTTATGAATTTCTCTATTACTGAAAAGGATCGAGGATAGTAAGTAGTAAGTGCGGGGCGGGTTCTGGGCCACTTTTTGACCTTTGACCTTTGGGCCAAATAAGGCATACTGTGTCGGTCGTGCTTGGTCTGGCCCCGGGACCCCCAGAGTTTGACCTTCGACCCCTGGCATGCCATAAATGTCATCCTTAAGGTTCTTTTCGCCATAGGTGGCGAACGTGCACTTGTGCACGTTCGGTGCATTCGCACCGGGGAGTAGTAAAATACGTACTGTCCCCTGATTTGCACATCGTAGATGTACATTACATGCAGTGACATATTGCGCATGCCCGCATATGCGCATACGCACGCGGAGGGTGCGACCTTCAGAGACCCTGCTTGCGGGAAAGACGCAGTGCAACACAAGGTGTACTACAATGTAGTACACGTGTCATTATACTACTCCCTGATTCGCACTTTGTAGATGTGCAGCAAACAAGTTCACGTTCCTTGCATTCGTTTTATTCGCACATCGTAGATGTGCACTGATTGACAAGTTGCCCATGCAGAGCATACCTAATCGGCTTTTCGATCGAGAATGTTCAAATTCGGCCATATTATGAGCTCCAAGATCAGAATTCGGCTCAACGTAGTACTTGAAGTCACCGTTCCCATTACGTCATGTACATTTACACACACTCTGTTGAAGCACTGAAACATCGATTTTCGGCGAATTCAACAAGCGAAATTTGAAAATTCAGCGAAAAGATGGGTGATTTCTTCAAAACCACTTTCTTGGGCGAATTTTTCGGCCGGCCGATTTGGGAAATGCCTACTGTCCATGCAGGTGCATTAGATGCATACTTCTATTTTGATCGGGATATAGTTAGAATCAACCGGCTACGCCCGGAGTATCATGCATCAAAACAATTATTGAAGGGGTGTCACAGTGAAGCAGTGTTGCTACGCACCACAAATCCCCTCTGCACTGTACCGAATTTATACTGTAGAATCCAGAGTGGCCAGCAAAGAGTCACAACCCGCGGGTATCCAGTCACACTAAGGCATGTCCACCATTCCCCACATATTCACTGCAACAAAACACAATACTGTTTACTATAATACACTTTTATTTAAATGGACTTGGATGAGTCTGTAGAAGAGAACACAATGCACGCACACGCACGCATGCGCGGACACACACACGCACACACGCACACACCCATCTAGGTTATAGTGCTATACACGTATCTAGGGTTTAGGAAGCACGACAATATGTCGAAGCACCCACACATACCCCTTCATGCAGTGTACTTCAGTAGCCCAACACATTACGACTGCTCAGGACCATCACAAAATACATTACGACTGATAGCACAGGACCATCACAAAACACTACACACTGTTACTACACTACACACACAGTTACTACACTACGCCTGTTACCTGTACCGTACTTACAAATAATTTTGAAACAAATGGCACATCCTGAAGGCGGCAGCCCCAGACCTTCATACATCATCATCTGTAAAACCAAGCATGAGCGCACACAAACACTATTAGTGTCACGAATACGAAAGCAGGGTAAGACAAGAGGATACGAAACAAGTACGTATCGCTATAACGAGGGGGGGGGTAAGTATACATGTAGGTAAGTATACATGTAGACAGAGCAGTGCTTACTTACAGGGTCCTAATACGCTCCACGGCGTCCCGGTAGTCGGACTGCAACAGCAGCCCGACCTGCCGGCCCTCCCAGTAACGGGTTCGATGGGCCGCACCCGCCAGGTGTGCGGCCACGGCTTGGCCTCCCACCAGCCTTTCTCAACTGTAAAAACGAAAGAAACCGCAGAAAGCACAGTGTCATAGAGCTCTTTTGTTGGGGGAGAGAGCTAGGAGCACTGCACACTTACCATTTGTCACAATATATGATGAGAAAGAGGCGGCGCTTGACGCACCGCCTCAGGTGCTGGCATAGGGGTATTACCCCTGACATTCGAACGCTACAGTGACAAGTGAAAGGCATTTGGACTGTAATGACACTGAAGTGAAGGTGTGAACCGCAAAGCAAGACCTTTACCGTCTTCCTGTCGAATTCGCTCCCCAGCTGCATACCGACATCATCCGCTAAAACCCAATCATACCAAGTAACGCAAAGGTCATCAGTTGACCTTTTGGACTTTTCAACTCTTATCCAAAACCACCAAGAGGAAAAAACCAGGATGAAGAAGACGTCAGTTGTAGAAGCGTTTGTGGAGGAGTTGCTACATTATTCTCAGTAAATAGATATGGCTGATACATTCGGCGTAGACTTGGACGACCGGTCGTGGTCTCTCAGCACGGGTCCTTTACTAATAGAAAGACGGACGCCAATAAGAACTGTTGTGGAGTTGGCAGATCAAAACGCGCAGCAAGAAATTTGGCACGTCGATGGTAGACTCCATCGGGAGGACGGACCAGCTCTTGTTGATAGTAGGGGAGTGTCCGCCTGGTGCTATGGAGGTCGCCTTCATCGCGTTAATGAACCTGCTTGGATAGGACGGGGTAGCATCGAGTACTACCTCAACGGTGTCCGTCATAGAGCCGGCGGTCCTGCAGTCAGTTATTGTGACGCCACATGCTGTATTCTACGGTGGTATCACCACGGAAGGCTCCACAGGGAGAATGCGCCAGCGGTGATACGCAGGGAAGGTAACAATCGTGTACGGGAGTGGTACCAATACAACCTTCGGCATAGGGAAGATGGACCTGCTTTCATCTCTCAGGAGGAGGAGGGTATCTATCAGTGGTACCTCAACGGGGTGTATTACGGTAGCCACCATCAAGACCAGGCAATACACCCCATGGAGCTGCAGTACATCAATGTAGTGCCTACTAACGTAGACTCGTCAGCAATAAGTCATGAGCCCATTTGTGTGATTTGTCAGGATACCCTGGACCGTCCTCTATCCAAGTTGGAGTGCGGTCATGAATTTCACTTCCACTGTATGAAGGAGTGGATCAGTTCTGCCCCCAGCCCAACTTGCCCAACCTGCCGCTACTCCATGACTGCTGAGGACTTGGTTGAGTTCTTGTAGTAATACATGACACAGTTGCATGTAGGCGACTACGAATGACCAGTCATGTGTTACAGATGGACACGGACACGCCACCCTAAGTAGCCATGAGCGGCTATTTGGACAAGGACAACAAAGCACCTCGTGGGCAGCCAAGGTTGACACTAGCCACAAGTCTGGTCGCTCAGTTGAATAAGCTGGGTGTGCCCATGAAGACCATGGAAGACCTTTCCAGGTGCCGGCAACATGCAGAGGACAAGACAGACTTGGAAGAAACTGTGCAGCTCGACACTCGAGGACAAATCAGTATCAGCAGCTACTACACCTTGCTGATGATGCTCACAAGACAGAAGTGGGAAAAAACACTGAATTTCTTTATTTAGTGCTCAACTACGCGAAATGTGTTTTATTATTATTATACATGTTCAACTGTACACAGACTGGCTGACTGCCATTCTCTACCACACATTACCGGACACTGTTGTGGTTGTCGTCGTTATCGTCGTCGTCATTGTTGATGTTGTTGTCGGTTGTTGTCGTCGTTATCGTCGTCGTTGTTGATGTTGTTATTGGTTGCTGCTGTCAGTTGTTGCCGGTTGTTGTTGGTTGTTGTTGGTTGTTGTTGATGTTGTTGTCGGTTGTTGTCGTCGTTATCGTCGTCGTTGTTGATGTTGTTATTGTAGTATCCCTGCCCGACCAATACGGAAGCAGTACGGAACTAATACGGAGCTTTGCCTGATGTATATTTAGTGTATCTCCGTATATAAGCGTACGGCGTCTGCTGCATAAAAGCAGCTGCGCATTTCTGTTTTAAATATAATTATTAGATTAGATTAGATTGGATAGCAATGAAAGCTAACTCGAAGAATAAGGATTCAGCCTCTAGGTGAGCACCGGAGAGAAAGTTATTTATTTTGCCGCTTCTTCTTGCAATAACGATTATATCTCAGGTGTGTACCTGAAAGTAGAATAAAAGTAATTCTTGTTAATTGCACCGCGCCTACCACTCGGCTACCTATTACATTGGTGGCAGCGGTGGGATTCGAACCCACGCCTCCGGAGAGACTGGAGATATAGTGTCATAATGAGGATGTTGGTGAGGAGTGAAGATGGATTCTGAATTTAAGATCTTACCTGCTTATGTACGTGAAAGGAGACTTCATGAGAAGGATGAAGAAGAAGAAGAAAAAGAGCAATACGGGGAGGAAAAACAGTGTCAACATCTTGATCATGTTTTACATGAAGGAAGATACGTGTGTTCTTCGTGTGGACTTGGCATGTCGGTGATTTACTTCCCTGAAGATGATGTGCATAGGAGATGTAGTTTGATGAAGAAGCCTTACGCGGTACATGAGCGGTTAAGCGGTGTGGATCGTCATCTTTTGCATTTTCTTTCGAAAACTGAACTCTTATCCGATCAGCTTTGCGTACACATTCTTCGGGAGCAGATACTTGCGATGAAAAAATCCTGTTTGTACAAGAGTATAAACTATGCTATAGCATTATCCTGCATAGTATACGATACGAATGTGGATGTACTACGTAAACTGCGTTCCTACTTACCTCGTAGCAATGTATCATGGTTGAGGTTCAGTCGAATCATGAAACCTCTTCCTCAGCATTTTCCACTCCTATATGTACTGCATCTCATGGAGTCGACCAGGATGGTGTCTTCTTCTCAACTGTCCACGTTGCGTACGAATTTGCTGATTTTATCTCCATCTGATACATCTCTTATGGCATCATTGATTGATACCTATTGTTGGGAAACCTATTCACTTGATCACGTGATTCAGATCTTGCACACGTTTGACTCTGATCTTATTTCCATACTGTATCAGTTCACTAAAGTGGCGGTATCATGTAAGGAATCTTTAATTAAGATGAGATATGATTTTGGTGGGCATGCCGCTGATTGGACAAAATGCTTTTGGCGGGTTTGATGCTGGTTGGTCAAATGTTTTTGGTTGGCTCAATGCTGAGTGGTCAAATGTTTTTGGCGGGCTTGATGGTGATTGGTTGACACATATTTTATCACTTCAACCCGCCTCCGTCTCTGCCTTGTATAAATACGGGTGGTTGTCCTGTAGTCGAGTCATTCGTTCATCGAATACAGTGCTGATGAGTTGTTCTCCCTTCGCTTCCTGGAAAATGGATAACCTATACGAGCGGCGGGTGAGGAAGAATTCCACTCTTCCTGCTGACCCTCCTCAAGTTGTGCTCTCTTTGAAGGCAGTACCGGCTAAGCGTCGCTATGTGTCACCTGCTCCTACCAAGCTCCACAAAGAGATTGTGGTAGATGGGTTTCAGGAGGACATGCAACTGTCCTACAAGTCATCAGGTAGATCCTTCTACAAGCCTGGTTATAAGATGTACTTCCCTTCAGGAGCTCTACCAGCCTGTGGTTGTACGGCAACAGCTCGCAAAGATGCTCAAGGACAGGTTTACATCGAACTGAATGAGTCCACTGAGTTCATCATTACGAACTTGATCAAGACTTGTCCATCGCTCCGTGACACTCTCCGAAGAGGACGTGTGGAGAAGATCAAGACCAACTTCTACCCATCACGTTCGTCCTACGGTCAATGTCGGGTGTACATCAACGGTGAAAGCAAGCTAGTCCCGACCAGCTGGTTCGAACTGGATGTGGAACAAGATGTTTTCATCTACCCCGGGGCAGTCTCCCTCGACATTGACGAGCAAGCGTTGAAGGTACGTCTTGCTGTTGCTCCAATCGTCTGCATCAACGTGGACCCCAGATGTTTTCATCGTTCTCTGGACGCACACATGACACTTTCTACCACGGAACTGAAACAGCTAACTGAGAGCTTCATATCATTATGCAGTGTCGCCGTCCAACATGACGATCAGCTGGTAGAGACCTTCCAATAAGTCTTTAATGAACTGCATTCTTTATCAGACAGTTGATCATTCATTCTTATCCTATCCTATTTGACTGTATACTACTTCCTGCTGCAATATATCATTATAGTCAAAACTTCTAGAAAACAACTGACAACAACCAACTACAACCAACAACAACAACAAACAACAACAACCAACAAATGACAACAACAAACAACAACAACCAACAACAACCAACAACAACCGACAACAACCGACAACAACCGACAACAACCGACAACAGCATCCAACAACCAACAACAACTGACAACAACCAACTACAACCAACAACAACAACAAACAACAACAACCAACAACCGACAACAACAAACAACAACAACCAACAACAACCAACAACAACCAACAACAGCCAACAACAACAACAACAACCAACAACAACCGACAACAACCGCCAACAACCGACAACAACATCCAACAACCAACAACAACTGACAACAACCAACTACAACCAACAACAACACACAACAACAACCAACAACCGACAACAACAAACAACAACAACCAAAAACAGCCAACAACAACCAACAACAACCAACAACAACGGACAACAACCGACAACAACCAACAACAACCAACACCAACCAACAACAACCAACAACAACACCCAACAACCGACAACAACACCCAACAACCGACAACAACACCCAACAACCGACAACAACCGACAACAACCGACAATAACCGACAACAACAACCAACAACAACCAGTAACACCTGACAACAACCGACAACAACCAACAAGGCCCAACAACAACCAACAACAACCAACAATAACCAACAACAACCGACAACAACATCCAACAGCCAACAACAGCCGACAACAATCAACAATAACAACCAACAACCGACAGCAACAACCAATAGCAACCAACAACCGACATCAACAACTAATAACAACATCAACAACGACGACGATAACGACGACAACAACCGACAACAACATCAACAACAACCAACTACAACCGGCAACAACCGACAGCAGCAACCAATAACAACATCAACAACGACGACGATAACGACGACAACAACCGACAACAACATCAACAATGACGACGACGATAACGACGACAACCACAACAGTGTCCGGTAATGTGTGGTAGAGAATGGCAGTCAGCCAGTCTGTGTACAGTTGAACATGTATAATAATAATAAAACACATTTCGCGTAGTTGAGCACTAAATAAAGAAATTCAGTGTTTTTCCCACTTCTGTCTTGTGAGCATCATCAGCAAGGTGTAGTAGCTGCTGATACTGATTTGTCCTCGAGTGTCGAGCTGCACAGTTTCTTCCAAGTCTGTCTTGTCCTCTGCATGTTGCCGGCACCTGGAAAGGTCTTCCATGGTCTTCATGGGCACACCCAGCTTATTCAACTGAGCGACCAGACTTGTGGCTAGTGTCAACCTTGGCTGCCCACGAGGTGCTTTGTTGTCCTTGTCCAAATAGCCGCTCATGGCTACTTAGGGTGGCGTGTCCGTGTCCATCTGTAACACATGACTGGTCATTCGTAGTCGCCTACATGCAACTGTGTCATGTATTACTACAAGAACTCAACCAAGTCCTCAGCAGTCATGGAGTAGCGGCAGGTTGGGCAAGTTGGGCTGGGGGCAGAACTGATCCACTCCTTCATACAGTGGAAGTGAAATTCATGACCGCACTCCAACTTGGATAGAGGACGGTCCAGGGTATCCTGACAAATCACACAAATGGGCTCATGACTTATTGCTGACGAGTCTACGTTAGTAGGCACTACATTGATGTACTGCAGCTCCATGGGGTGTATTGCCTGGTCTTGATGGTGGCTACCGTAATACACCCCGTTGAGGTACCACTGATAGATACCCTCCTCCTCCTGAGAAATGAAAGCAGGTCCATCTTCCCTATGCCGAAGGTTGTATCGGCACCACTCCCGTACACGATTGTTACCTTCCCTGCGTATCACCGCTGGCGCATTCTCCCTGTGGAGCCTTCCGTGGTGATACCACCGTAGAATACAGCATGTGGCGTCACAATAACTGACTGCAGGATCGCCGGCTCTATGACGGACACCGTTGAGGTAGTACTCGATGCTACCCCGTCCTATCCAAGCAGGTTCATTAACGCGATGAAGGCGACCTCCATAGCACCAGGCGGACACTCCCCTACTATCAACAAGAGCTGGTCCGTCCTCCCGATGGAGTCTACCATCGACGTGCCAAATTTCTTGCTGCGCGTTTTGATCTGCCAACTCCACAACAGTTCTTATTGGCGTCCGTCTTTCTATTAGTAAAGGACCCGTGCTGAGAGACCACGACCGGTCGTCCAAGTCTACGCCGAATGTATCAGCCATATCTATTTACTGAGAATAATGTAGCAACTCCTCCACAAACGCTTCTACAACTGACGTCTTCTTCATCCTGGTTTTTTCCTCTTGGTGGTTTTGGATAAGAGTTGAAAAGTCCAAAAGGTCAACTGATGACCTTTGCGTTACTTGGTATGATTGGGTTTTAGCGGATGATGTCGGTATGCAGCTGGGGAGCGAATTCGACAGGAAGAAGGTAAAGGTCTTGCTTTGCGGTTCACACCTTCACTTCAGTGTCATTACAGTCCAAATGCCTTTCACTTGTCACTGTAGCGTTCGAATGTCAGGGGTAATACCCCTATTCCAGCACCTGAGGCGGTGCGTCAAGCGCCGCCTCTTTCTCATCATATATTGTGACAAATGGTAAGTGTGCAGTGCTCCTAGCTCTCTCCCCCAACAAAAGAGCTCTATGACACTGTGCTTTCTGCGGTTTCTTTCGTTTTTACAGTTGAGAAAGGCTGGTGGGAGGCCAAGCCGTGGCCGCACACCTGGCGGGTGCGGCCCATCGAACCCGTTACTGGGAGGGCCGGCAGGTCGGGCTGCTGTTGCAGTCCGACTACCGGGACGCCGTGGAGCGTATTAGGACCCTGTAAGTAAGCACTGCTCTGTCTACATGTATACTTACCCCCCCCCCCTCGTTATAGCGATACGTACTTGTTTCGTATCCTCTTGTCTTACCCTGCTTTCGTATTCGTGACACTAATAGTGTTTGTGTGCGCTCATGCTTGGTTTTACAGATGATGATGTATGAAGGTCTGGGGCTGCCGCCTTCAGGATGTGCCATTTGTTTCAAAATTATTTGTAAGTACGGTACTTGTAACAGGCGTAGTGTAGTAACTGTGTGTGTAGTGTAGTAACAGTGTGTAGTGTTTTGTGATGGTCCTGTGCTATCAGTCGTAATGTATTTTGTGATGGTCCTGAGCAGTCGTAATGTGTTGGGCTACTGAAGTACACTGCATGAAGGGGTATGTGTGGGTGCTTCGACATATTGTCGTGCTTCCTAAACCCTAGATACGTGTATAGCACTATAACCTAGATGGGTGTGTGCGTGTGTGCGTGTGTGTGTCCGCGCATGCGTGCGTGTGCGTGCATTGTGTTCTCTTCTACAGACTCATCCAAGTCCATTTAAATAAAAGTGTATTATAGTAAACAGTATTGTGTTTTGTTGCAGTGAATATGTGGGGAATGGTGGACATGCCTTAGTGTGACTGGATACCCGCGGGTTGTGACTCTTTGCTGGCCACTCTGGATTCTACAGTATAAATTCGGTACAGTGCAGAGGGGATTTGTGGTGCGTAGCAACACTGCTTCACTGTGACACCCCTTCAATAATTGTTTTGATGCATGATACTCCGGGCGTAGCCGGTTGATTCTAACTATATCCCGATCAAAATAGAAATATGCATCTAATGCACCTGCATGGACAGTAGGCATTTCCCAAATCGGCCGGCCGAAAAATTCGCCCAAGAAAGTGGTTTTGAAGAAATCACCCATCTTTTCGCTGAATTTTCAAATTTCGCTTGTTGAATTCGCCGAAAATCGATGTTTCAGTGCTTCAACAGAGTGTGTGTAAATGTACATGACGTAATGGGAACGGTGACTTCAAGTACTACGTTGAGCCGAATTCTGATCTTGGAGCTCATAATATGGCCGAATTTGAACATTCTCGATCGAAAAGCCGATTAGGTATGCTCTGCATGGGCAACTTGTCAATCAGTGCACATCTACGATGTGCGAATAAAACGAATGCAAGGAACGTGAACTTGTTTGCTGCACATCTACGAAGTGCGAATCAGGGAGTAGTATAATGACACGTTTACTACATTGTAGTACACCTTGTGTTGCACTGCGTCTTTCCCGCAAGCAGGGTCTCTGAAGGTCGCACCCTCCGCGTGCGTATGCGCATATGCGGGCATGCGCAATATGTCACTGCATGTAATGTACATCTACGATGTGCAAATAAGGGGACAGTACGTATTTTACTACTCCCCGGTGCGAATGCACCGAACGTGCACAAGTGCACGTTCGCCACCTATGGCGAAAAGAACCTTAAGGATGACATTTATGGCATGACAGGGGTCGAAGGTCAAACTCTGGGGGTCCCGGGGCCAGACCAAGCACGACCGACACAGTATGCCTTATTTGGCCCAAAGGTCAAAGGTCAAAAAGTGGCCCAGAACCCGCCCCGCACTTACTACTATAGTATTATAATAATATCAATGCACCAAACAATAGGAGGACAGAGGAAGTGTTTTTACCCAGAGTTTCACGCACTAAGCGATCATCAGAAAACAGTAATTGGAAATCTGGATCAGTATTGGTTTATATCCTCACAAAGCAAAGTGTAAATAGCGGCAGTGGAAAGCGTGAATGACAGCAGTGGTGAAAGGTGACAACCACTGGAGCTGGTTTTCTCTTACTTAATTAGGTGATGGCTGTAGCTGGTTTAAAGTTCCGAAGGTAGTACCTATTCTCATGGCGACACTTCGACACAAGCTCACTCCTTTTGTTGAGAGAGAGGTGCTTGGGTGCTTGCGCGATTGCCAATTTCTCTGCCACGCACAGGTTGCACCTTTTGCTTTTGTTGCTCTACCACTCGGTATTGAGCACTCTCTTGGACAGCCTGGAACCTCTCTGTTTTAATATCAATGCACCTATCACACACACAATAATCCAAAAAGGAGCAAGGAGCACACAGAAAACGCAAAGGAACACTGAACTTGCAAACTTTCTTCCAACTCCAAAACAAAAACAATCCAACACAAGGTGGGATGTTCATGTCTCCTAAAGAGGAAAAGTGCGCGACCTATGTACACATGTTGTGGACTTTTCACCACATATTCCCACAATGAAGAGTACATTATAGCAATAAAAACTGCTTTATGGCAGTTTTCTAAAAATAGTTATTGTGTTCTAGTCCATGGACCCCGTCTAAAAAGTAAGAAATTAACGAAATGTGATAGCTGAAAATTAAAATTTCACACAAAACCTCACAATAATCACAACACTTGAAATGCTGCTTTCAACCAGGGAGTAGTACAATACTACTCCCTGCTTTCAACACTAAACTTGTACTGCACCAACAATTGGCAACATGCATGCATAGGAAAGAGGATCGCGAGGGGAAAAGGTCTTCTGCATGTAGCTTTTCATTCTGTGTGTGATTATTGTGAGGTTTTGTGTGAAATTTTAATTTTCAGCTATCACATTTCGTTAATTTCTTACTTTTTAGACGGGGTCCATGGACTAGAGCACAATAACTATTTTTAGAAAACTGCCATAAAGCAGTTTTTATTGCTATAATTTCTTTTGTTTTTTTCTGTCACCAATCAATGGAATGCCCTACATGTAAGAAATGTTCCATACCCGCTCCTCCAGTGCACATACTACTGCCGTCACTAGGTCCCAAATCTCTTTTTCTCTGGCCTTGCCTTCTGCCCACACTAAAGCTGGTTTTTCTCGTCTTGGCTACATAGGTCCTGATCGGTGGAATATGCTGCCTTCCACTGTTCGCTCTTGTACAGATTATCGAGTGAAAAACTTGTTAGCGCCTTATAGGTTCAGCCTGGTCCCATAGCTCAGTGGTTAGAGCATTGCTCATGACAAGCAGGGTCCCAGGTTCGAGTCCTGGTGGGTCTGGCGTTTTTTTTCTCTTTTCAGGCAGTTCACTTCCCCGACTGATCCTTTGAATATGAAGTTCTCCCAATCCTTTCCAAATTTAATCACTTTCTTTCACCTCTGGTAGTTTCCAGAAACTGACCGTGGTTGGTCCCCTGGGGGAGGGAAAAAGACCCAAGTGCCATCAGTATGTGTGGCACGTGTTGTGAGCTGCCTTTGGAGTGAAAAACTTGTCAGCGCCTTCTAGGTTCAGCCTGGTCCCATAGCTCAGTGGTTAGAGCATTGCTCATGACAAGCAGGGTCCCAGGTTCGAGTCCTGGTGGGTCTGGCGTTTTTTTCTCTTTTCAGGCAGTTCACTTCCCCGACTGATCCTTTGAATATGAAGTTCTCCCAATCCTTTCCAAATAATAATAATAATAATAATAATAGCAATGAAAAATATCAATTGTGCACTCATAATCATGTATAAACAATTAAAATGAAACAATTCCAGAACGTTTTCGTGTGACCATCATCAGTGGAACATCGTCACATAGTAAGAATCACTAAAACAACCAGTTATATAGCTAGAGTAACATGAAAAGAAGCGTGAGAATGCAGCACAGCTAGCGGTTATGCATAACGCGTGTAGTGTGAACCTTTGCAGTGTATCTGAGAATGGTAGCAGTAGATGAATGTGGCAGCTGTGAGTGCGTGTGAACAAAAACTGGTGAGTGCGTATTATTTAAAAAGTGTGAGTGCTACAACATTTTCTTTTTGCTTGCATAGAACAGGGTCACGTGTGCGAATATATACAGCTTCCAACACCTGCAACTGCTTAAAGAAACGCGCGCGACAAATAACACTAAACCAGGAATCGTCAAACAACTTACGACAATCCGGACTGGACACCAAATGCTTGTAGATGGCAGACTTGCTCTTGTCGATGTCGAACTCCTCCTCGTCCGTATCACTCTCATCCTCCACTTCCCGTTCCTGCTCACCCTTACTTTCCTCCTGACCATCCTGTTCATCCCCATCATCATCCTCCATCTCCATCTCCTCATGCCATCGCTTCTTTCTCCTTGACGTGTTCACTGCTGCGCCCGTACTTTCACCTGCCACTACTGGTTCCGCCTTCTCCATTTTTCTCAGTCGTGTCTCCGCTAGTCTCTGGCTTCTCCTCAGATTCGTTTTTCCTCCATTTTCATTTCGTTCTCCTGGTGATCTTTCCGTTACCGCCATCGGGTTTGTTAATGAACGGTCGTCCGGTCGTCCGTCTACACGCGTTATGCATAACCGCTAGCTGTGCTGCATTCTCACGCTTCTTTTCATGTTACTCTAGCTATATAACTGGTTGTTTTAGTGATTCTTACTATGTGACGATGTTCCACTGATGATGGTCACACGAAAACGTTCTGGAATTGTTTCATTTTAATTGTTTATACATGATTATGAGTGCACAATTGATATTTTTCATTGCTATTTTACGACTGTTGTCTCCTCGTCGGTTATTTAAATAATAATAATAATAATAATGTAAATAGGCGTCGAGGCGACAATAGTTTTAGAATTGCGATCAACAGAACGAGCTGAACCGACATTTTCACAAAGGCTTTTATTGTATTCAAAAAACGAGTGTATACGAAGGCAGTGAAGAACATGTAAGAAAGAAAAAATGTGATATGGAAGAAATGATGAACAAAAAATTGTACTTCGAACTAGCTTTCGCACAAGGAGTGTTGTGCGAAAACTAGTTCGAAGTACAATTTTTTGTTCATCATTTCTTCCATATCACATTTTTTCTTTCTTACATCTTCTTCACTGCCTTCGTATACACTCGTTTTTTGAATACAATAAAAGCCTTTGTGAAAATGTCGGTTCAGCTCGTTCTGTTGATCGCAATTCTAAAATAATAATAATAATAATAATATATCAATATGTAAATGATGGCCTTCACATCATATCAATACCATATTATACGCATTGATGTGCAAGCCTTTTCTTGCAGAAATTGGCACTAGCATAATGCATGTTCTTCTGCGGGGAAACATGTGAGCAGTGGTGGTGATACTTTTTTATACGGAGGTCATTCTGTGCATGTTGCTGTTGCAGAATTTCATGACTCTGTCATAAAATTGTCTTGCCTTTCAGATATTTCAGATTTCTCCACCCTCAATCAGATTTATTTGAGAAATGTAGCCATGCGGCAGGTGCGTGTCGCAGATGTTTTTGTTGATTCTGTGTTTATAATGGTTTATAGCCATGGGTTATCGTGATAAGGTCATCCAGCATCATATTGAAACTGAAATCGTAATCCTGTTGATGTCGATACAACTTTTGGAAGTAGTTCAATGACTTCAAACTGTTAGTCCACGATTGTCTAAAACAACACAGCAAAGGAGGAACAATAAACATGTATTAAAATGTAAACGAATACATTGCTGAG
>NC_088649.1:31352132-31404632 GCF_964019385.1 Sycon ciliatum
AGCAGGTGGTGGTCCTGGAGATGGGCCATGATCTGCTTCTTGACACAGTGCTCTAGAAGACGAGACACAATGGGCAGCAAAGAGACTGGCCAATAGTTTCCTGCGACTGCAGTGTCCGCGCTCTTGAACAAAGGGCTAACATTATGACAGTTGGAAGCATGCGGGTACAGTACCACTTGAGAGCGACATATTAATGATTCTAGCAAGAGGAGGAGCAAGAACACTGGCACAGCACTGCAAAACAATACCAGAAATGCAGTCACTGCCACTAGCTCTGTTCGGGTTGACGCAGGCCAGACATTTCTCAACGTCTTGCACGCTGACAGGTTGAAAAGATGTCAAAGCTGATTGTTGTAAGGGGCCATGGGTCGCCTGAAGCGCAGCTGGTCGGGCTGGATCATGCACATTCCCGGACCAGTTGTACCAGCTCAGGCATGAGCCATGGGCATGGCCGCCTGCCAGAAACTCCTGCACTTCTCTGACCTTGCGCTGAATGCTACATACATTCAGGAATGACACGGTTAGCTCATCATCACAAGTGGTGGCTGATCTCATTGACTGGAATTCACCGCTTCACTGCTGCCTGGCTGTGTATCAGCTCCACCATTGACGTAACGCGGATATTTCTCCAAATCCCAGTTCCTACTGTAAACTGGTCTAGGCCAGAAGCGATGACTGTTTATCAGAGGGTGATGACTGTTTATCAGAGGGTGCAGACTGTTTATCAGAGGGTGCTGTTTGTCACGACAATCCTTGCACAGTAGGTCGTGGCATCATCGTCGTCATCATCATCGCCAGCAACGTTGTCCCTTCGGAAGATTTTGCAGTTCTTGACATTGGCAGTTAGCCCAGCAGCTTTGCATCCCTGCTCCACGAATGTCGTCAATCCTTGCTCCGCCGTCTTGTGCCTCAGCTGCCCCATGTACACTACACCGTTCTTTTCTGTAGGCTTCTTTGGAGTGACAAGCTGCCACGATCCATCATCTGAATCTGACATGTCTTCAAATTTTGTCAGGGATTGAAGCACTCGTCTGTTGCTGTCAGCACGACTTGACTGCATTTGAATTTTCGTTTTGGCTGGGACCGGGGCACGCGCACGCTGACTCTGGTCGGTACGTCGATCTACGACCCGTAGGCCCTCGACCTCTACGTCGAGGTCAGAGTTTGAACTTGATCATAGGAGGTCTTTGCTGGTGTTGTTGCCTCCACTCTTGTGCTGACGTTCCTGCTTCGCGCCTGCACTGGCAATGGCGGCCGAGCTGGTTGATGTTGACTCAACGGAAAGCGAAGTAGCATTTGTGGTCATTAGTATCAGAGATTGTACTTGTTGAGTCAACCTTAAGCCTCTTCTCCCTGTCTTCCGCTGCGCTTCGCTCGGCTTGCAACAATTCTACGAGCTGGGCAATGAAGTTTGAGAGCATGACTCCGGCATTGAACCAACAGTTGGATCAGGATCGCCAAATTGGTCTTGGACACTTACACTGATCACGCCTGAGCTCATTATTGCTAAGTCTAGCCACAATGGGCTCACGTTACCAAAAATTCACGTCTGAAAACCAGAGCTGAAAAACACTCTACTGCACTCCAGTTGTATTTACGGATGTGGTGTGTGTGTGTGTGTGTGTGCGTAAAAAATGAAAAAAGACCAAAAAGTAGGGATTCACTGGCCAGAAAAAGTCACTTCATAGCTGTGTGGTGTAGACCAGGCTGAATAGTGGCGGTCAATATAGTGAATAGTGGCGGTCAATTCTTCAGCCTTGCAAGTTGTGTAATGGTGAAATCCCAGCACAAGCTGGTATGGCTTCTGCTGTAGCAACACTATCATCGCCTTCGGCGATGGGCGTCCAATGGTCCAATGGTGTGTGTGTGTATGTGTGCGTGTGTGTGTGTGTATGTGTGCGTGTGTGTGTGTGTATGTGTGCGTGTGTGTGTGTATGTGTGTGTGTGTGTGTGTGTGCGTGTATGTATACTACTTGTGCATATTTCAACTCGGATGATGAGCCAAATATGGTGATCCAGTTTTGTGCCATTTTGTCGCACTCGCTGACTGTATAAGATCTGGTTACGTTGGTGGACAGTTCGTCATAACTCGTAACATGTTTTCCTTCTCCTATTTCACTTGTGCATATGTTACAAATCTAAGCGTATATACACGTCGCACACAGGCACACATAATAATTATTATGTTTGACTCAGTAGGCAGTTGGGTCACTATCTCTTAATAGGGCACAGGCCTTAGTAATATTGAGCGAGGAGATGAGCCTGAGATGTTAGTGTTTGAAAAAAATATCTTATTCAACTCTCGATATCTACTAAGGCCTAGCAAGGAAGAATTGGTCACATACTTTTTGTTATTGAAGCTATTCTCATGCCACACCCATTTTGAGTTGAAAAACATGACCAAAATCCTATAAAGGATTTAGGAAATTAAGAGATAGGCAGTCGGGTCACTGTAGGCAGTCGGGCCACTGTAGGCAGTCGGGTCACTGAAGGCCGTCGTGAGTATGCAGCTTTGTCCATCACAAGCACTGCTGCATACATTATTCGTTCCGTCATTCCCGTTCTCTGTGTGCTCACGCCCTGTTTCATTGTTCTCCCTGTACAGATAGGTTCTGGTGTGCACAAACCAACTCGGATCTGTACATTCGAGAAAGTCCTTGGCCGAAAACGCTGTCCGAAGCGACGGAAATTTGCAGAAATGGGTTTTCTACGGACGCTGATGGAAACCCGTATGCCGCAGGTGGCCGCATTGTTAGCCAATCGTCCGTCGAAAGGCAATGCCTTACCAACTATCTCAAGCAACTCAAGAAAGAATCCATTGAAGGAAATGTTTGGATTGATGGCGTTCAAGCTAGTGGTCCAACGCAGACGAAATACGTCGTTTGTGAACACAGAAAAATGTTCAGTAAGTGTCCCACAGAATGAAACCACAGCCAATGTTTGTGGTCGGTGTTCAAACTTCTGTCCGTTTAGTATAATATTATTCAAGGGATGACCCAGAGGCGAGTGGGCATTATCTATATATAAAGTGGGTCCTTGATAATATGGGATCGTTTGTGCTACGGAAGTTCAGCTGGGTTAAGGACGGTGCAGGATGAACGAATCTGTGTGTATGTGTGTGCAGTCGTTTCATCGAGATCGGACCTACCGGGATTTGCTGGCGGAGATAGAACTGCAACATTCCGAGCTGCTGCTCCCGCCGAATACGACATACATCGTATAAGGCAGACCGGCATGCATGGAACGTGGCTCAGGGTTGTCGCCAAAGCGATATAGCGGCGCGCTTCTTCTTTTCTTTTTGACCATCCCCTTTCAAAAGCAGCAACCAATAACAACATCAACAACGACGACGATAACGACGACAACAACCGACAACAACATCAACAATGACGACGACGATAACGACGACAACCACAACAGTGTCCGGTAATGTGTGGTAGAGAATGGCAGTCAGCCAGTCTGTGTACAGTTGAACATGTATAATAATAATAAAACACATTTCGCGTAGTTGAGCACTAAATAAAGAAATTCAGTGTTTTTCCCACTTCTGTCTTGTGAGCATCATCAGCAAGGTGTAGTAGCTGCTGATACTGATTTGTCCTCGAGTGTCGAGCTGCACAGTTTCTTCCAAGTCTGTCTTGTCCTCTGCATGTTGCCGGCACCTGGAAAGGTCTTCCATGGTCTTCATGGGCACACCCAGCTTATTCAACTGAGCGACCAGACTTGTGGCTAGTGTCAACCTTGGCTGCCCACGAGGTGCTTTGTTGTCCTTGTCCAAATAGCCGCTCATGGCTACTTAGGGTGGCGTGTCCGTGTCCATCTGTAACACATGACTGGTCATTCGTAGTCGCCTACATGCAACTGTGTCATGTATTACTACAAGAACTCAACCAAGTCCTCAGCAGTCATGGAGTAGCGGCAGGTTGGGCAAGTTGGGCTGGGGGCAGAACTGATCCACTCCTTCATACAGTGGAAGTGAAATTCATGACCGCACTCCAACTTGGATAGAGGACGGTCCAGGGTATCCTGACAAATCACACAAATGGGCTCATGACTTATTGCTGACGAGTCTACGTTAGTAGGCACTACATTGATGTACTGCAGCTCCATGGGGTGTATTGCCTGGTCTTGATGGTGGCTACCGTAATACACCCCGTTGAGGTACCACTGATAGATACCCTCCTCCTCCTGAGAGATGAAAGCAGGTCCATCTTCCCTATGCCGAAGGTTGTATCGGTACCACTCCCGTACACGATTGTTACCTTCCCTGCGTATCACCGCTGGCGCATTCTCCCTGTGGAGCCTTCCGTGGTGATACCACCGTAGAATACAGCATGTGGCGTCACAATAACTGACTGCAGGACCGCCGGCTCTATGACGGACACCGTTGAGGTAGTACTCGATGCTACCCCGTCCTATCCAAGCAGGTTCATTAACGCGATGAAGGCGACCTCCATAGCACCAGGCGGACACTCCCCTACTATCAACAAGAGCTGGTCCGTCCTCCCGATGGAGTCTACCATCGACGTGCCAAATTTCTTGCTGCGCGTTTTGATCTGCCAACTCCACAACAGTTCTTATTGGCGTCCGTCTTTCTATTAGTAAAGGACCCGTGCTGAGAGACCACGACCGGTCGTCCAAGTCTACGCCGAATGTATCAGCCATATCTATTTACTGAGAATAATGTAGCAACTCCTCCACAAACGCTTCTACAACTGACGTCTTCTTCATCCTGGTTTTTTCCTCTTGGTGGTTTTGGATAAGAGTTGAAAAGTCCAAAAGGTCAACTGATGACCTTTGCGTTACTTGGTATGATTGGGTTTTAGCGGATGATGTCGGTATGCAGCTGGGGAGCGAATTCGACAGGAAGAAGGTAAAGGTCTTGCTTTGCGGTTCACACCTTCACTTCAGTGTCATTACAGTCCAAATGCCTTT
Source organism: Sycon ciliatum (assembly GCF_964019385.1). Classification (NCBI taxonomy): domain Eukaryota; kingdom Metazoa; phylum Porifera; class Calcarea; order Leucosolenida; family Sycettidae; genus Sycon; species Sycon ciliatum. The sequence continues at coordinate 31,357,068 of NC_088649.1, forward strand.
CACTTGTCACTGTAGCGTTCGAATGTCAGGGGTAATACCCCTATTCCAGCACCTGAGGCGGTGCGTCAAGCGCCGCCTCTTTCTCATCATATATTGTGACAAATGGTAAGTGTGCAGTGCTCCTAGCTCTCTCCCCCAACAAAAGAGCTCTATGACACTGTGCTTTCTGCGGTTTCTTTCGTTTTTACAGTTGAGAAAGGCTGGTGGGAGGCCAAGCCGTGGCCGCACACCTGGCGGGTGCGGCCCATCGAACCCGTTACTGGGAGGGCCGGCAGGTCGGGCTGCTGTTGCAGTCCGACTACCGGGACGCCGTGGAGCGTATTAGGACCCTGTAAGTAAGCACTGCTCTGTCTACATGTATACTTACCCCCCCCCCTCGTTATAGCGATACGTACTTGTTTCGTATCCTCTTGTCTTACCCTGCTTTCGTATTCGTGACACTAATAGTGTTTGTGTGCGCTCATGCTTGGTTTTACAGATGATGATGTATGAAGGTCTGGGGCTGCCGCCTTCAGGATGTGCCATTTGTTTCAAAATTATTTGTAAGTACGGTACTTGTAACAGGCGTAGTGTAGTAACTGTGTGTGTAGTGTAGTAACAGTGTGTAGTGTTTTGTGATGGTCCTGTGCTATCAGTCGTAATGTATTTTGTGATGGTCCTGAGCAGTCGTAATGTGTTGGGCTACTGAAGTACACTGCATGAAGGGGTATGTGTGGGTGCTTCGACATATTGTCGTGCTTCCTAAACCCTAGATACGTGTATAGCACTATAACCTAGATGGGTGTGTGCGTGTGTGCGTGTGTGTGTCCGCGCATGCGTGCGTGTGCGTGCATTGTGTTCTCTTCTACAGACTCATCCAAGTCCATTTAAATAAAAGTGTATTATAGTAAACAGTATTGTGTTTTGTTGCAGTGAATATGTGGGGAATGGTGGACATGCCTTAGTGTGACTGGATACCCGCGGGTTGTGACTCTTTGCTGGCCACTCTGGATTCTACAGTATAAATTCGGTACAGTGCAGAGGGGATTTGTGGTGCGTAGCAACACTGCTTCACTGTGACACCCCTTCAATAATTGTTTTGATGCATGATACTCCGGGCGTAGCCGGTTGATTCTAACTATATCCCGATCAAAATAGAAATATGCATCTAATGCACCTGCATGGACAGTAGGCATTTCCCAAATCGGCCGGCCGAAAAATTCGCCCAAGAAAGTGGTTTTGAAGAAATCACCCATCTTTTCGCTGAATTTTCAAATTTCGCTTGTTGAATTCGCCGAAAATCGATGTTTCAGTACTTCAACAGAGTGTGTGTAAATGTACATGACGTAATGGGAACGGTGACTTCAAGTACTACGTTGAGCCGAATTCTGATCTTGGAGCTCATAATATGGCCGAATTTGAACATTCTCGATCGAAAAGCCGATTAGGTATGCTCTGCATGGGCAACTTGTCAATCAGTGCACATCTACGATGTGCGAATAAAACGAATGCAAGGAACGTGAACTTGTTTGCTGCACATCTACGAAGTGCGAATCAGGGAGTAGTATAATGACACGTTTACTACATTGTAGTACACCTTGTGTTGCACTGCGTCTTTCCCGCAAGCAGGGTCTCTGAAGGTCGCACCCTCCGCGTGCGTATGCGCATATGCGGGCATGCGCAATATGTCACTGCATGTAATGTACATCTACGATGTGCAAATCAGGGGACAGTACGTATTTTACTACTCCCCGGTGCGAATGCACCGAACGTGCACAAGTGCACGTTCGCCACCTATGGCGAAAAGAACCTTAAGGATGACATTTATGGCATGCCAGGGGTCGAAGGTCAAACTCTGGGGGTCCCGGGGCCAGACCAAGCACGACCGACACAGTATGCCTTATTTGGCCCAAAGGTCAAAGGTCAAAAAGTGGCCCAGAACCCGCCCCGCACTTACTACTATAGTATTATAATAATATCAATGCACCAAACAATAGGAGGACAGAGGAAGTGTTTTTACCCAGAGTTTCACGCACTAAGCGATCATCAGAAAACAGTATTTGGAAATCTGGATCAGTATTGGTTTATATCCTCACAAAGCAAAGTGTAAATAGCGGCAGTGGAAAGCGTGAATGACAGCAGTGGTGAAAGGTGACAACCACTGGAGCTGGTTTTCTCTTACTTAATTAGGTGATGGCTGTAGCTGGTTTAAAGTTCCGAAGGTAGTACCTATTCTCATGGCGACACTTCGACACAAGCTCACTCCTTTTGTTGAGAGAGAGGTGCTTGGGTGCTTGCGCGATTGCCAATTTCTCTGCCACGCACAGGTTGCACCTTTTGCTTTTGTTGCTCTACCACTCGGTATTGAGCACTCTCTTGGACAGCCTGGAACCTCTCTGTTTTAATATCAATGCACCTATCACACACACAATAATCCAAAAAGGAGCAAGGAGCACACAGAAAACGCAAAGGAACACTGAACTTGCAAACTTTCTTCCAACTCCAAAACAAAAACAATCCAACACAAGGTGGGATGTTCATGTCTCCTAAAGAGGAAAAGTGCGCGACCTATGTACAAATGTTGTGGACTTTTCACCACATATTCCCACAATGAAGAGTACATTATAGCAATAAAAACTGCTTTATGGCAGTTTTCTAAAAATAGTTATTGTGTTCTAGTCCATGGACCCCGTCTAAAAAGTAAGAAATTAACGAAATGTGATAGCTGAAAATTAAAATTTCACACAAAACCTCACAATAATCACAACACTTGAAATGCTGCTTTCAACCAGGGAGTAGTACAATACTACTCCCTGCTTTCAACACTAAACTTGTACTGCACCAACAATTGGCAACATGCATGCATAGGAAAGAGGATCGCGAGGGGAAAAGGTCTTCTGCATGTAACTTTTCATTCTGTGTGTGATTATTGTGAGGTTTTGTGTGAAATTTTAATTTTCAGCTATCACATTTCGTTAATTTCTTACTTTTTAGACGGGGTCCATGGACTAGAGCACAATAACTATTTTTAGAAAACTGCCATAAAGCAGTTTTTATTGCTATAATTTCTTTTGTTTTTTCTGTCACCAATCAATGGAATGCCCTACATGTAAGAAATGTTCCATACCCGCTCCTCCAGTGCACATACTACTGCCGTCACTAGGTCCCAAATCTCTTTTTCTCTGGCCTTGCCTTCTGCCCACACTAAAGCTGGTTTTTCTCGTCATACATGTAGGTTCTGATCGGTGGAATATGCTGCCTTCCACTGTTCGCTCTTGTACAGATTATCGAGTGAAAAACTTGTTAGCGCCTTATAGGTTCAGCCTGGTCCCATAGCTCAGTGGTTAGAGCATTGCTCATGACAACCAGGGTCCCAGGTTCGAGTCCTGGTGGGTCTGGCGTTTTTTTTTTCTCTTTTCAGGCAGTTCACTTCCCCGACTGATCCTTTGAATATGAAGTTCTCCCAATCCTTTCCAAATTTAATCACTTTCTTTCACCTCTGGTAGTTTCCAGAAACTGACCGTGGTTGGTCCCCTGGGGGAGGGAAAAAGACCCAAGTGCCATCAGTATGTGTGGCACGTGTTGTGAGCTGCCTTTGGAGTGAAAAACTTGTCAGCGCCTTCTAGGTTCAGCCTGGTCCCATAGCTCAGTGGTTAGAGCATTGCTCATGACAAGCAGGGTCCCAGGTTCGAGTCCTGGTGGGTCTGGCGTTTTTTCTCTTTTCAGGCAGTTCACTTCCCCAACTAATCCTTTGAATATGAAGTTCTCCTAATCCTTTCCAAATTTAATCACTTTCTTTCACCTCTGGTAGTTTCCAGAAACTGACCGTGGTTGGTCCCCTGGGGGAGGGAAAAAGACCCAAGTGCCATTAGTATGTGTGGCACGTGTTGTGAGCTGCCTTTGGAGTGAAAAACTTGTCAGCGCCTTCTAGGTTCAGCCTGGTCCCACAGCTCAGTGGTTAGAGCATTGCTCATGACAAGCAGGGTCCCAGGTTCGAGTTCTGGTGGGTCTGGCGTTTTTTCTCTTTTCAGGCAGTTCACTTCCCCGACTGATCCTTTGAATATGAAGTTCTCCCAATCCTTTCCAAATAATAATAATAAAAATAATATATCAATATGTAAATGATGGCCTTCACATCATATCAATACCATATTATACGCATTGATGTGCAAGCCTTTTCTTGCAGAAATTGGCACTAGCATAATGCATGTTCTTCTGCGGGGAAACATGTGAGCAGTGGTGGTGATACTTTTTTATACGGAGGTCATTCTGTGCATGTTGCTGTTGCAGAATTTCATGACTCTGTCATAAAATTGTCTTGCCTTTCAGATATTTCAGATTTCTCCACCCTCAATCAGATTTATTTGAGAAATGTAGCCATGCGGCAGGTGCGTGTCGCAGATGTTTTTGTTGATTCTGTGTTTATAATGGTTTATAGCCATGGGTTATCGTGATAAGGTCATCCAGCATCATATTGAAACTGAAAGCGTAATCCTGTTGATGTCGATACAACTTTTGGAAGTAGTTCAATGACTTCAAACTGTTAGTCCACGATTGTCTAAAATAACACAGCAAAGGAGGAACAATAAACACGTATTAAAATGTAAACGAATACATTGCTGAGTCCAAAACCTCGTTCCAACAACTACACTGATCCTGAGGAGAAAAGGGACAAGGCTATGGTTGGAGGTACTGAGAGATAAACAAGGCACTCCACAATAATAAAATCTTACACATCTTTTGGTGAGTATGAATGATATCCAGTCGAACCTCTTTAGGACGAACACCAAGGGACCGATGGTATTTATTCTGTGAGCTTAACCTATTTTATAACCAGAGAATAACCAGAGAATACAATTATATCTCCAATAGACATACGAATAGATTTCTTCTACAGCGAAAGATTCTAAGCCACACCGACTCATTGACTCGTCTCGTATGAAACAATTGAGTCACTAGAGAGATTCTGCAAAACGAAAATGCGTACAAACTTTCGCTCTACATCATGAAGTGCGAAACCTCGCACCTTTGGACGCGAAACTTGCAGAGAACGCGAAATGAACTGTCGTAGGAAATTTCGTGAGATCGGGTCATGGCGTAAGTGCACTTGGCCCGCGCAAACTACGAAAATGTGCAGAACGCAAAGTTCGTGCAAAAATTCGCACACACTTTCGCAAGGACTGTCGCGAAACTTCGTTCGAATTTTCGTTTTGCAGAACCTCTCTACTGAACCTTTCTTTAGCAACATGACGGCAACTGAAACAGCAACAGAGAAAGTACGATACATGTACTCTACATTCTTACAGGTACTACAAACAGATTGCAGATCGTAATTCTTGCTTTGGCGGTACGAAACTTTATAGGCAGTGCAATCTCGGCGGTACTCACAAATCAAACAGCCCAGACTTGAGTAAACGAATCCAATCATACAAGTACGAGATTTTCACGAGACGAGACTGCACCCATTGGCTTGTTTCGTATGAAACAAACAAGTTACTGAACCTCTCCACAATAGAGATTTCCCCTGATATGCGAATTAATTTTGCAAACTCGGCCAATTGCTACTTGAACCTTTCCCTCCAGATTGGGAACTGCCAACGATAGTATGCCACTGACCAGTGCCTTACTTGTAACGTACAATGAATATGAGTACATGTATTTCGACAACACATCTAACATAAGCCTTACAGTCAAGAAGTTGAACTCGCGTTCTTCGCACACTGTAGACAAGGGCAAAGAGATAAAAATGGATCTAAATCCGAATAAAATCAGCACACGTTTCCGTAAATGAAAGGTGAACATAATCGAAGGAAACCGGTCATCATAGAGATCACCTGTCATCGAGTATTCCTTAAAAGGAGGCCTCGCAGCTCGGCAGCAGAAAAGCAAAATTTAGAAAAGAGATCCTGTCAACTTTTCCATTATTTATTGCATTCCGCCCCAAAATCAGCACACTTTTCCTGAATGAAAGAGTCAACACAAGCAAATGAATCAAAGGCAACTGGTCAACTCACCTGTCATTGAGTAATATTCCGCGAAAGGAGGTCTCAGCAGCGCCGAAACGAAATAAGCCAGGCCATGAGACGAAATATCCGAAACAGCTCATGCAAGAAGCAGTTCCAAAGAAGGAAGTACGCACATGCACATCCGAACACGGATCCGCGGACTGCATGCACTGAACACAATGTCTGCCGTGCACGTGCACAGCACACGGCTACCACGCGTTGGTAGATCTAATACCGAGCACCTTACGTAGAGACTTACGTAGCCTAAGTGAAATACCGAGCACCTTACGTTGAAACAATCTCTTATTACTTTATCATTTGGGTCATCTTTTGTATTTTCATGACATGATTGTATGGGTTTATTAATTTTGCCCGTACAAGAGGCTTCGTAGCTGGCTGAAAAAAAAAACCTTACGTAGAAACTTACGTAGCATAGCGATGTCGTTTTTTCTGCCATGTGAACACAATAATAGAAAAGCTGACAGGATCGCTTTTCTAAATAACCCTGGACTCCACAATCCATAATGTCCACGTGGAATCTGTGGTGTAAACTCCATCCCTTTCTACCTGCACGTGCGAAACGACAAGTCTGGTGGACTCTGAGGTAGAATGACAGGGGGCAATCTACTATATAGTAGAACGACCCCCGGGCATTGTACTATATAGTAGAGTGACCCCGGGGTCACTCTACTATATAGTACAATGCCCGGGGGTCCATCTGCTGGGGGGTCATTCTACTATAGTACACCGGCACCTCGAAACCCTAAAGGCCGATTCACAATACAACTTTCTGCGACGCGACATGCGACTTGCGACACATGCGACGAGCTGCGACAGCGACACACGGTTCACAATATTCTTCATGTTTGCGACATCATCATGCACAAGTAGTACTATGCACGTGCACTGCACGTGCACCCAGGGTCGAAACTGTACTCCATTTGTGTATGTCGCGTGTCACATGTCGCAAAAGTTAAACTTTCTTCAACTTCTGCGACAGGTGCATTGCGACAGCTTGCGACAGCTTGCGACAGCTCGCGACAGGCAGTTTCTTGTCGCAACTGTCGCAAATCGCGAGTCGCGTCGCAGAAAGTTGTATTGTGAATCGGCCTTAAAGCGGGATTCACAGAAGCTTTTTTGCGATGCGACACGCGATGCGACGCGATCTGCGACGGACGCGTGCGATGCGAACTCGCGAAATACCATTCACAGAAGAAGTCAGCGATGCGACAAATTTTTGCAAAGTCTTGCTGATTTGAGTACGTCACCATGATATTTGCGCGGTTTGGTACAACCTGTACAAATTTATAGGCAACTCTTGCACTTTTGTACAACTTTGCTGTAGAAAAGGTCAAAATCGTACACCAAATCGCTTGTCCAATCTACCGAACACAGCCAAGCCAGGAAGACCTCTAACTACTTTAGTCACCCAGATCCAGCAAGACTGCGTCCACAGACAAACGCCACTCAAGAGGAGCCCGCATCTGCAGAGCCTCCGGCAGAAGGCATCCGACAGGCAAGTGTGGAAGGCCTTCGTAAAAAACGCACAGTGAACACTGACGAAACAGAAGTTGCCCATCCTTCTCAGTGCTATTTGCTTATTGTCGATTTGTAAACCGTACCTTGCAGTCCATGTCTTCCCTTGTCATCATCATAATAGTATAGTTTTGTCTCTCTCCTTCTATTGCTCAGGAACACAGAGGCGGAAAGAGGCTGGTCCTCAAGTACGCGAAACTGTTCATAATAATAATAATAATAAATCGCTTGTCGCATCGCATCGCATCGCAAAAGTTGAGCCAAGCTCAACTTCTGCGATGGCCCAGTTGCGGCAGTTGCGTGGGGTGCGACATGGCTGCGATTTGGGGTTTTCCCGGTTTCGCGCCTGTCGCATCGCGTGTCGCATCGCAAAAAAGCTTCTGTGAATCCCGCTTCAGAAGTTGTGCAGTTGACCGGCAGAAGTGGAGTAACATTTGTTCTGCGGTGGTGTGACACACATGACCGGCTGTGATTTAGGTGTGGACACACATGACCGGCTGTGATTTTGGTGTGGACACACATGACCGGCTGTGATTTTGGTGTGGACACACATGACCGGCTGTGATTTTGGTGTGGACACACATGACCGCCTGTGATGATCAATAATTTCATTTCATTTATCTTATTTTATTTTTTATTAAAAGTAGAAAGGAAAAGGACATATGGAAACGAGTTAAGAGTAACTCTCCACCACTGTAACTAGATACTATATACAGTCAGAAAGTGCAACAACTAGGCACAAAACTGACAGAGTACTGAGACATTCGACGTCCTGACACCTAGCTTCAACACATCTCCGTAGCGCTAACCGACAGCCTTCCAACTTGAAGTTGGAAGTTGGAAGTCAAGTTGGAAGGCTGTCGGTTAGCGCTACGGAGCTGTGTTGAAGCTAGGTGTCAGGACGTCGAATGTCTCAGTACTCTGTCCGTTTTGTGCCTAGTTATTATTATTATTATTATTATTTTACAAGAAGTCGGAGGCGGATAATACTTTAATAACGAAGGTACGTGTTAGGTCGTAAGTATCCACGCAAACACACATCCAGTCAAAATAAGGCACTTGTCAAAGTATCCGAACGTTTTCGGTCCCTTCTCATCAAGGATTATACAGGGAATGGCTGAAGTTGGAAAGACTAAAACTTATATAGCGTAAAGATATGAGATAACAACACTCGTGACAAGGTGAAAAAAGTATCAAGTTCAGCACGACACAAAACTCGAAGGACATAATAATAGCGACAAGAACATAGTGAGCAAATTAAGTTACATTGTTAACACCTCGACGAGGAGTAACACCAAACAATTGTAGCGACAACACATTTTCTTTTTGTACGCAAAGTTCAGGATCTAACTTACGGATATACAAAGCTTCTAACACAGCCAGATGCAACGCACATCTACCACGTGACAATATTGAGAACACATTATCACTGTACAACTCACGACAATTGGTACGGGCTGACAGATGTTGCTTGATGGACGAAGTGCGATTCTTAGCTCCGTTGGGTGTAGTCTCCTCCAATGTCCCGTCATCTCGCCTCTTCGCGGCATCACCACTATCCGTCTCTTTGCTTTTCCGCGGCCTTCCACGTTTTCTGACACTAGCCGTTGTGTGCGCGATGCCCAGTGTCCTTTCAGCTACGTCTCCTCCATTGCGGATTTCTATTGATCTTCTTACTCCAACTTGTCCGGTGTTCGATATTGAGGTTCGTTTTCGCGGTCTACCACGTTTTCGAATATTGACTGTTGTTGTCACTTCCGTTGTCGTTGTACGTGCGTCCTCACCAGTCCGTATTTTTACTTGGCTTCGCGTAACCCTTCCCGACGCAGACAGATCCTTTGTCAATTTCGGTGGTTTACGTGTCGGTCTTTCACCATCTTTCACGCTGTTCTCAGCTGGACCCTGCGCTATACACGCGGAGGAGGACGGGCATGCAGTGATATCTTCACAGGAAGAGGAAGATCCACCGATGGACTGGACAGCACATTTTGGAGGACGACCACGGCGAGGACGACACTCACGCGCATCAAGCGGAACAAAACTTAACGGCACATGTTGACGAATGCGCGCGCCCAGGTGCTGAAGGGTTCTACCTACATACCGATCTTCACATTGTCGGCATTGAAAGAAATAGATAAGGTTACTTTTACTAAGGGTAGGTAGAACATCCTTCTTCACACCGAACGCACGCACTGTCCCAAATATGACGTACAGCTTGACGCACGGATAAGATGGACATACGATACCACGAACATCCTTCTCCACGCGCGCAGAACCGGCGCCAACCCAGGGTAAACGGAGCACCACTGGGCAAAGGTCAGGTCCAAATTGGATCGGCTTGTCTGTCGCCGGTTTTTCGTTGATAAGCTTGGCCAGAAATTCCTTTGGATAGCCGTTGTTCGTAAATATTGATGTCAGTCTGTCTAATTCGTCCTGCAATAGATGAGGGGAACATATTCTATGCGCACGATAAACTAGCGCTTTCACAAGATGTTTCTTCGATTTCGTTGGAGTATAGCTCCCCCACGGAATGTAGAGGCCGGTGAAAGTTGGCTTCCTATAGATAGTGGTGTCCAAACTCTTAGTGTTAATGTTGCGTGAAATTTGTACATCCAAGAAGGATAATCTGCCGTTTTGTTCCGCTTCCGACGTGAATCTCAACGCCGGATGGAGGCTATTCAGAGTTAGTAGAAAATTCCCACAGACATCCTCATCCTCATCGTGACAGTACACATCGTCTACAAAACGACAGTACATAGATTGTTTGGTGTTACAATTGTTGGTGTTACAATTGTTTGGTGTTACTCCTCGTCGAGGTGTTAACAATGTAACTTAATTTGCTCACTATGTTCTTGTCGCTATTATTATGTCCTTCGAGTTTTGTGTCGTGCTGAACTTGATACTTTTTTCACCTTGTCACGAGTGTTGTTATCTCATATCTTTACGCTATATAAGTTTTAGTCTTTCCAACTTGAGCCATTCCCTGTATAATCCTTGATGAGAAGGGACCGAAAACGTTCGGATACTTTGACAAGTGCCTTATTTTGACTGGATGTGTGTTTGCGTGGATACTTACGACCTAACACGTACCTTCGTTATTAAATTATTATTATTATTATTATTATTACTTCAAGTATTTTGTAAATAATCGACGTGGAGACAACAATTTTATAATAGCTATAAAGAGAACAAATTCTGCTGTCATCGCCACACTACAACAAAGTCATGAAGGTTTACCAAAATCGATTTTCTTGTCACAATCATCAGTGGAAAGCAGTGACTGAAGAGTAACCATGCTGAATCAATGATTAATATACATTCAATAATGTGTCACGAGAACAAAACAAAGTGCTAAAATAGAATGAGGGAAGGTGAGACAATAGAAGTGAAGTGAGAGCTAAGTGCAACAGGGGTGAGGAACTAATTAAAACGCTAGAACTGTGTATTGAGACAAACAATCATGCTGTGCACCTACGAAAACAATCTTAACGCAACTACATGTTTCGTCTGCTTACAAAGATCAGGCTTATGCAAACGAATACAAACAGCCTCAAGTACTTTCAACTGACTAGCGTACCGTGCACGACAAAGAACAGAAAAACTAAAATCATCATACACCTGCAAACACTTAGGGTGAGACAACAGATGAAGAAAAACGGCAGACTTCTTGCGATCACAATCACCATCCGATTCCTCGTCCCCACCAACCGCAACCTCGTCCTCCATCTCATCTTCCAACTCGTCCTCAGTGTCGTCCCCCGTGTCATTCTCCTCATCCACACCGATCGGTCCCAGGCTCGCTTCATGTTGCTATTGTAAACATACAGTTAAAGACACCTTCGAATTCATTGACGTCCTTCGCTCCCACCCAGTTCCGGCCTCCGCGCATATGTGCTCGTTTGATGTTGTTAGTTTGTTCACGAACGTTCCGTTAGAAGAGACTATCAATATTTGCCTAGATGTGTTGTACCGAGATGATGAAGTTGATACGCCGTGGATATCGGAGACGGCGTTCCGGGAACTGATGTTGCTCGTGACGACTGGTGTGGAGTTTTCCTTCAGTGACACTATGTATAGGCAGGTTGATGGGGTAGCGATGGGCTCTCCATTAGGTCCAGTGTTAGCGAATGTGTTCGTTGGTTACTGCGAGTCTCTGATTGCGGAACAGTTGTGGCCAGCATTGTACGTTCGTTTTGTTGATGATTCCTTCACGTAGTTTAATTCTCTTGAAGATAGCCAAATCTTTCTTGGTATTCTAAATGATCTACATCCTTCCATACGTTTCACTTGTGAACACGAACAAGCGAACAAACTTCCCTTTCTAGACGTCCTTGTGGAAAAGTCTAGTCAGGGTACAGTAACATCTGTGTACAGAAAGCCTACATTCACCGGCCAGTACATAATGTTTGACTCGTATTGTTCGTACCAATACAAGGTGAATTTAGTGCGTAACTTGGTGGATCGAGCAAAGCGTATTTGCTCCTCTTCCAAACTAGCTGAGGAACTGGACTTCCTACAGTCAGTTTTTCTCAAGAACGGGTATCCCGACGATCTCTTGAAGGAGCTCATGAGCGAAAGGCTGCATAGTAAGGAAATACGTTTTGGCCCGGACAAATGTCCCACGTATCTTTCTCTCCCTTGGAAAGGTAACCTCTCATTATCCATGAGTCGCGTGGTCCGGAAAATTGTACAACAAACGTACTACGCGGTACATTTTGTACCCGTTTTCACAACTGTAAGTGCGTTCACGGTGAGGACGGATGTCCTACCAACCCAACTCGCATCTAAATTGGTATACCAATTTGAGTGCCGACAATGCGGTAGTCGGTACGTTGGTAGGACTCTTCAACATCTGAACACACGTATCAAGCAGCACGTCCCACTGCACATGGTGACTGGCTCGGCACGGGCGCTGCGGCCCAAACGCGGCAGGCCACCTAAGAACCCTCGGTCACAGCCTTCGTTAGCATAATTGCCGTCGTCGGCAATAGTGCCTCCGTTACCCGTATCGAGAACCGTGGAGATGGATAATGTGCACATCGTCACCACAACACAATGCACGATAACAACACAAGAGAGTACGCCACAAGAACATCTGGCTCAAGACCAAAGTGGACGCTGCAATGAGGTGATGCCCCCATCGCCGTCGTCGCCGCTGCCTCCCCCCGGAACCGCCACCTGCAACTGTCATCGGCGGTGCTGGGGCTGGGTTTGTGGGGTCGGTGGCACAGGTGAATATGGAAGAGGTAAGCACTGAACATGAACAAGGAGAAAGAAAGCTGAAGGGAGCGGAATACAACAGAGAAAACAACACGATCAACATTCAAAGACCTAGACGACCAACGGCTAATTATTCAATGAATTATTACAGTACTGGATGTCAAGCACCGGCGAAGACACTGGGAACAGAAGATTTAACAACAACAGGAACAACAACAATAACAACAACAACAATGGTAACAAATTACCATCAAGATCAAAGGAGGAGTCAACGAACAGAGGTTAAGCAACATGAAGGGAGCCTGGGACCGATCGGTGTGGATGAGGAGAATGACACGGGGGACGACACTGAGGACGAGTTGGAAGATGAGATGGAGGACGAGGTTGCGGTTGGTGGGGACGAGGAATCGGATGGTGATTGTGATCGTACGAAATCTGCCGTTTTTCTTCATCTGTTGTCTCACCCTAAGTGTTTGCAGGTGTATGATGATTTTAGTTTTTCTGTTCTTTGTCGTGCACGGTACGCTAGTCTGTTGAAAGTACTTGAGGCTGTTTGTATTCGTTTGCATAAGCCTGATCTTTGTAAGCAGAAGAAACATGTAGTTGCGTTAAGATTGTTTTCGTGGGTGCACAGCATGATTGTTTGTCTCAATACACAGTTCTAGCTTTGTAATTAGTTCCTCACCCCTGTTGCACTTAGCTCTCACTTCACTTCTATTGTCTCACCTTCCCTCATTCTATTTTAGCACTTTGTTTTGTTCTCGTAACACATTATTGAATGTATATTAATCATTGATTCAGCATGGTTACTCTTCAGTCACGGCTTTCCACTGATGATTGTGACAAGAAAATCGATTTTGGTAAACCTTCATGACTTTGTTGTAGTGTGGCGATGACAGCAGAATTTGTTCTCTTTATAGCTATTATATTATTATTATTATTATTAAATTTTTAAGAAAGGGTTTGCTCCCCACACCGGAGCTCGCGCTATTCCGCCGACTTTACTTGACACTTGACTGACTCACGACTTCGCGTGTGCTCTGGATGGCAGTCGTGAGTCAGTCAAGTGTCAAGTAAAGTCGGCGGAATAGCGCGAGCTCCGGTGTGGGGAGCAAACCCTTTCTTACAAATCATCGCCGAAGTCGCAACTACTACTGAGTATTACTTTTTTGATAGGGCAATCCCCACAGGCCTAAGGCCTTCTTACAGGGTACCGTAAATGGAGGTAACGGAAGCGAGAAACAGATGTGCAAAGGCGAATGTCAGCAGGTAGAGAGTTCCAACGATCTGAGCCTAGAAAACTAAGAGAAAAAAAGACCATACCGATTTAAAGCAGCGGGAAGAGTAAGACCTTTAGAAATTTGAGAGCGTGTGCGGGAGTTTGTGTGTGACGATGCACTGCGCAACGAAAAACAACTAGAGAGTAGGGGGCTTGCTAGATCATTTAGTGAACGAAAAATAAGAACAAAAATCTGAGCTGATACCGAGCGGCCAGTGGGAGTAAATGGTTGCGTTTTTGTAGTGCACTGATGCTGTTGAAGCGAGTGAGGTTGAACACCGTGCGCAAGGCACGTCTACTCAAGCGAACCAGGCGCTCATATTGACCCTCACGAAGGCAGTGAGCAAACGCATTCGACCCATACTCGAGAACTGATTGGATGGACGATATGTAGAATGTTTTCTTGGCGTGCTTCGTGAGTTGGTGTCGTATCTTCCTGAACACAGCGATCTTGTTTCCAATCTTGCGCTCAAGGTGGGCGATGTGGGCACCAAAAGTAAGGTGTTCATCCAAAACGATTCCAAGAGACTTCACTTCAGGCAAAGGGGCAATTGAGGTGTTGTTCAGTTGAAGGCTGACGTCAGGGGTCAAAGGTGTGGACTTCGACCTGAAGATTATGAACTGAGTCTTGTCCGGATTGAGGCAGAGACCTCGGGCAGCCAGGAAATCAAGAACAATGGTAATATCCTCAGCGAGATCGAGTGTGAGTTGGTTTAGGTCCTTGCCAGCTTTGTAGAGGGAAACATCGTCTGCGTATTGCCGTGCCTTGCAGTGCTTCGTTGCAGAGGGAAGATTACGAACTGATATATTGAATAAAAGGGCCCAAGGACAGAGCCTTGCGGCACACCTCTGTTTTCTGCGTATGTGTCTCCCTGAGCTGTCTTCGTGACGACACGCTGTTCCCGGTTCTGTAGGTACGTAAGGAACCATTGCAAAGCTGTACCTCCCACGCCAATGTCTGTCAATTCTTGTAGGAGCATGCTATGGTTTACCGAGTCAAATGCCTTGGACATGTCCAGGAATGCAGCAACAACAAAATGTCCTTGATCAAGGGATGTGTGCCAGTCGTTCACTACACACGCCAGTAGGTCTTCACAGGAGTGGTGCGGTACGCAAATTGCTCCGGAGGGAGTAGTGGTGTCTCAGTCGGAGCAGTGTAGATGTTTTCGTGCACTCGCACATGTTGTCCAGGCGTCAGGGGCCCAGCCTCCCTGCCCATCCGACCCGCCACACACAACAACGAAACTGAACTGAGAGTTCTACATAATGTCTTGACAAGACGGAGACGGGCAGACAAGAAGACCGCACACGACGAGGTAAACTGAAAACTGAAGAAAAAGACTAACATTTATGGCAGCATACGAGCATGCGCGCAACAAAACACAACGTATGATAATGACGTAACCATTACTTGGATCATGTACAAACTATATATGCAACCAAAACCAGTCAAAGCTGAACGCAAAACAACCCAAAATAAACGAAAGGACCACAACAAAAAAGAGCCATGAAAAGTCTTTCTACCGATACACAACATATTCCCCACCAAAGACCTTTTCAGGGCTCTACCAGGACTGCGAACACTGTGCCCTACGAGTATACGCCGCAAGCGTACTAATCAAACTAACTACAAGAGGCAACAAATAAACAAATAAACGATCGACACGCCAACAAAACTCCAACGAAAGTCAACGTCCGGCCAGGGACAAACAAATCAAACTCAAACAAATCGAGCAAACCGAACTACCAAACTCGAACTAACAAACAAATCGAGCAAACCAAACCACACAAACAAATCGAATCAAACTAGTCAACAAATCACAGCAGGAGCACCTTCCAAACTCCGCGTCACACTCACATGGGGTTATTTGTTCACGATGCGTTTTCCTTCGCACCGTCCTTGTCGTAGGAACCAGCCACTCCTCGCAGAAGTTTATCCGTCTTCGTCTGCCCTCAGCGCATTCAGCTCTGACGACTTCCGCCGTACCAACCTCGTCGTCTTCACCAGCCACCTCGCGGGACGTCCCTGCCCTCAGCGCATTCAACTCCGGCGGACCAGCCACTCCTCGCAGATGTTCATCCATTTCATCTGCCCTCAGCGCATTCAGCTCCGACGAGCCAGCCACTCCTCGCAGACGTTTCCTCGCTCAGCGCCTTCAGCTCAGACGACGTCGTTTCGGTGATTTGTTCACGATGCGTTTTCCTTCGCACCGGAGTTCCTTCCAGTTCCTCGTCTCCCTGACTATCCTGGCGTGGTCGCCAAATTGTGTGCACTCGCACATGTTGTCCAGGCGTGAGGGGCCCAGCCTCCCTGCCCATCCGACCCGCCACACACAACAACGAAACTGAACTGAGAGTTCTACATAATTTCTTGACAAGACGGAGACGGACAGACAAGAAGACCGGACACGACGAGGTAAACTGAAAACTGAAGAAAAAGACTAACATTATGGCAGCATATAAGCATGCGCACAAACAAAACATAACGCATGACAATGACGTAACCGTTACTTGGATCATGTACAAACTATACATGCAACCAAAACCAGTCAAAGCAGAACGCAAACCAAACCAAAATAAATGAAAGGACCACAACAAAAAAGAGCCATGAAAAGTCTTTCTACCGATACACAACAGATGTGATCCATGAGTTGTTCATGTGCCAGTGTCTCCATAAGCTTAGCCATCTGGGGCAACAGTGATATCGGCCTGTAGTTGGTAGCAATGGACTTGTCACCTCTCTTGTAAATGGGACGTACATGCGCAAATTTGTAATATTCGGGGAACTCACCAGTGGAGAGAGAGGACGAGAAGAGCCGTGCAAGTGGTTCTGATATTTGTTCTCCAAGTGTCTTGTAGATGGTGGGAGGGATCAAGTCAGGACCTGTGGCCTTGCGGTTGTCAAGATGTCGTAGGAGAGCCAGGATGTCATCGGCTGTCACAGCGGTGAACTCCGAGAAAGAGTGCAGAGGCAGTGGCCCATGTGGAACTGTCAGAGGGATTTGTGAATTGAGTGAAGGGTCTGTAATGACCTTGGCAAACGTAGTTGTGATATCGTGCAGACTTGCAGCAGGATTTTGCGAGATCTTCTTCCTTCCAAGTAAAGTGTTGAGAATGAACTACTGGGCACGTGGATTGTGTCGATGGTCATGCAGTTGTTGCTGGAAAAACGCAGAGCGCTTTTTCTTAGTAAGCAATTTACATCGCCGTCTAAGGCCTCTGAAGTTCTGGACAAGACGTGCACAGTCTGGGTGTTTGATCATGGCACGGTGGGCACGTTTTCTTCGGAAAAGCAGTTGACGGAGTTCATCATCGACCCAGGGTTGCGGCATCTGTTTCCTGGTAGCACGTACTTGTACCAACGGGCAGTATTGGTCTAGTGAAGAAGTGATCTTGTCCTACAAGCTCTGGAGATCGTAGTTGTTGCACTTTCTGACTGTATATAGTATCTAGTTAAAGTGGTGGAGAGGTACTCTTAACTCGTTTCCATATGTCCTTTTCCTTTTATTTATTATTATTATTATTATAATTTTCTAAGAAAGAGCTTTGCTGATGTGGTGTATTGGAACTCATGTGAAATCTACACCGTGATTGTTTTCGTCAAATATTATATCTTCTCTTTTCTCTCTCTGCCGCGGTGCTTTTTGTTACTCCATTGTCGTGAGTTCCATTTGGAACGTAGACGAGAATTATTATTATTATTATTAATAGAACCAAGAGTACATAACCCCTCTGGGGTTATGTACTCTTGATAGAACCGATACACAACAATGATATTCTGGACTCGGAGACCCAGGGATTAATTTACACAAAAGAGAAACTACTACAAGTCACGCTATACAGTGCTGCTGCTGTTCACCAACACCACCAGTTAAGCCTAGTTCACATTCGACGCAACGCCGATGGTACGGGACGTAAGGGCTACCACGTTAGGCGGTCATCAATGATGACCCCCAGGATTCGGGTGCTGGTAACGCGGGTAAATACCTGATCGTTGAGTATCACAGGACCAGACAGGTGCAGGGGGAGTTTGGAAATGACCATGGCGACAGTTTTGGCAGAGTTGACTGACAACCCTAGGTCCGCAGGATCTAGAGCGAGCACTGAAAGTACCTTGTTGACGGCGTCGACAGCTTCATTTGGCGACCTTCTACTGGCATACAGCGTCATGTCATCCACGAAGATCGGCAGCTTGCAGGAAAGAGCATCAGCTGTGAGCGGCAGCTTCCGCACATATAAATTGAAGAGCACAGGGCCCAGAATGGTGCCTTGAGGTACGCCACTAGTAACTGGTACCAGAGGAGACGTTCCGATGTAGGTAATGCTGTCGTCCACGGAGGTATAACTGCAACCAAGCCAGGTAGGCCTCGACCAAATATGCTAAAAAAAGAGCATATTATGCTCGTCGCATATCAGGGAAAACGTCCATAATATGCCAAAGGCTTAGCAAGATATGCAAAAAGATATGCCAAAATATGCCAAAATATGCTCGACATAAGCAGAAAGTGTAGATCATTAATTTTCAGTAAAATTACAACCTTGGAATATTCTTTGGCTTCACGGCTATCATGCTTATGGTGCAAATCAAAACACATGCGGAAAAGTATGGCTGAGGTATATGCTTGACCCTTGCCTACTATAGTACATGTCAGTGAAATTCCAAATTCATCCATAAAAGGCATTTCTGAACGCATTTTGTCCATAATATGAATGTTTTGTCGTCATTTTCTTCAGAATATTTGAATTATATCGTGGCTTCATTCCCTTTGTCGCTCAATATGCCATATATAAACTGTCTCACAAAATATGCCGAAATATGCACAAGCATATTTGGTCGAGACCTAAAGCCAGGGCTATGCCAGAAATACCCACGGCCGCGATTGGGATGAGAAGTTGCTGATGTTGCACGGTATCAAACGCCTTCCTCAGGTCAACGCAAACAACAGCTGTATGCAGACCCGCTTCGCGGGCTAGCAGCCAATCATTCGTTACCTTCGTGAGAAGTTGCGCGGTCGACCGGTGCTTCCGGAAACCAAATTGATCTTCATGGAACGGGCAACGTTCTTGGAAAAACACCTGGAGACGAGAGAACACGAGCTGCTCAAGGAGTTTGGCGAGAATAGACGTTAGAGACACGGGGCGGTGATTGGAAGGGCAATTACCGGTACGGGGGCCTTGTTTTGACTTCAATATCGGGGTGATGTGGGCAATTTTGAACCGGGATGGAAGGTGTCCAGAAGAGAGGGAAGTGTTGTACAAAATGGTAAGTGAAAGGGCGACTACGTCTTTCGATAGCTTTAGCAAAAAGGCATAATTCCGTCCGGCCAGGAGATTTGCGGCTCTGGAGGGCAGTGATTAGCCTTTTCACTTCTGAGACAGTTACCGCCTCGAATGTCCTGAGGTCCGTAGAGTTAACCGGACCCATTGGCAGATCATAGGTAGCATGTTTATCGGTGACAATAGCGTGGAAGTAATCGTTTAGTCTCTCAGCTGGGATAGTACCGTCTTTTTCGGAGTATAGTGCGCACCTTTGTATAACGCGCACCCCCAATCTTCATTGGGGGTGCACACTTCAATCTTCATTGAAGTACATGCATTTCATATTCGGAGCATAGTGCGCACCTGCGATTTAGGGCCTAAAATAGCAAATCTAAGGTGCGCACTATACTCCGGAAAATACGTACCGTAAAGTCGCGGATAAAAGCCGGGTTTGCATACAAGCACATCGCGGATAGAAGCCTGAAAATCAAACGGGTCAATGCATATAAGCCTGTCGCGCGTAGAAGCCTGGCTTCTATGCAAGCGAGGATCGGGTAGGTCAAGAGTGCATGTGCTATGTACAGTGCATAGTAAAACTGCCGCCATACCGGTAGTCAGTGGTAAATAGGCGTGTCGCGCGTAGAAGCCTGGCTTCTATGCATGCCCGGATCGGCCGATGTGCATACAAGCCTGGCAAAAATATCAGTGGTGCATATAAGCATGGTTTGCATACAAGCCTGGTTTGCATTGAAGCCTGATGCAGAAAGCGGCTTATGTGCTTATAAGCCCGGCTTATGTGCTTATAAGCCCGGTTTTTATCCGCGACTTTACCGTAACTGTTTGCCTCTGTGGCGTACGCTTGGTGATCGTGTTCAATATTTTCCAGAACTGTCGAGGTTCCCGTTCATACGTCCTGCACCGATCCGCGAAGTAACGATTCTGAAGATGACGGTACAAGTTGTTGGACTGACTACGTAATCTCTTGAACTGCGCCATTATGACCATGTCACGAAAGTTTGCTGCTTGCTTTTAACTTCTTGAAGGCTGATTTGCGTTCCCTGATCAAGTCAAGAAGAGCCTTGGTCATGAAAGGTCAGTGGTTGCAGAGTGATGAAGATTGGAAGACAACAACATACCGCAGAAGCGGTCTGCGTCGAAGCCTCGGTAGTCTCTGCGCTGTCTGCTTGGTTGCTGACCAGCCGGGTCGGAGTTCCGTGTGCCCGCTATGGGCACTGGGACAGCACTGATGACCAGGCGATGGTCTGAGAACTCACAGTCTATAACGGATGCTGACGTGACAAGGTCTATGTTCGTCAGTATGCAGTCTATCGACATGCGTGTCGAGGCAGTGATTCTGGTTGCGTCCTGGACTTTATTGGCCATCCCGCACGGGAGTAAAAGTGTGTTCTTGAGATGTTGGAAAACGCTGGATGCCTGATGCAGGAAGTCTACATTGACGTCGCCTAAGACAGCACATCAATTGCACAGATGCTTGCAAGCGCTCTCACTCGGGCCAGGAGTGTGAGAATGGGCAACCACTGGAGCTTCAAGTAACTGCAGAACTCAGTGAAGACGAGGATGAATAAGAACAAGAATGCCCATCCTGACAGGTATGTATAATGTGATTGAAGATTGAGTGTTCATTAGAGTTCAGTGATGCACATTGTACAATCATGAACATGTACGTGACTGTACATCATGCCCAATTCAAGTCCTTCTGATGTTTGCTCAGTGTTCAGTATCAATATCACATGTGGACTAAAATCAATGTGGGAGATATAAAATGCACGGGAATGATCATTGCGATTATTTTTCATTGCCATCGGCTTCGGCCTCATTACCTCTGTGCTGCGCTGATGAGTCCACAGAGGACAAACTAGTTCTGTCCAGACGTTGGGTGATCATTGGCATTGGAATTGTGTGTTTTCTGTGACCTGATTATTCTCTACAGGTCGACCTTTTTCGGCAACATGAAACATATTCCGTATGGCTAATCCTGCAGTATAAGTCAGTGTTATGATGACGAAGTCTCCCTCGTACACAGCTGCAACAAACGTAGTCTTCTGGGGTCACGCGGTCCTTCAGGTCTGGTCTATCAGTGACCTGTGCAACCCATATATTAACTATGCAATGCATAAATGCGGCTGTGTGTTCTGCCTCATATCTGTATAATGGACACCATTTTTGTATTGAACAGTCTGAGGTATTCTTAGATCAGACATAGTATTCTGCAATGCACAGTACCTGCATGCCACAGCCAGTCCTTTTATGATCTGATAAAATGGTATACAATGACTCGAATGATGTTTCGAAGTAGTTACAGTATTGTGCTTGACACACGCGGTCTTCTTGCACATGTCCGTGTACATGAACAATATGGACGTATTGGGCATTTTGTTTTTCTTTATTTTTCATGTTATATCATATTTTTCTCTTTCCAGTTGAATCTGGGAAGCAAGCACTCTGGATATATGACCCTGTGGAAAAAATAATACCAAAAACATTGTAATTAGCTAGAAAATCCAATTTTAGGTTCTGGTTACCATGGCAACCAGTGCTGATTTGTATTTCACTCGCCGTGCAACCCTTGGACAAATTCAGGAATGACAACAACCTGGTTTTCAATGTATGCCAGTCCATCTATCGACTGGGCCAAAAATATTGCGGTGCCCTCTTACTCGGAACGAGAATTCACATTTTTGTCACTTGGCCCACAGACTAACATGTCTAGGCCGAGGATGTGGCAATCGCAGGGGTACCGTATCGCCTTGGCAGAGAGATAATATCTGTGTCCACACTACATCTGCTGTGCTGCGACCAGCTCGGAACCCAGATTTCGAGTCGCCCAGGTACTCGGAGATTTGACTGCAAATACGGCTGAGTACGACCAGAAAGAGGCGCTTTCGTATCGTGCAGAACCTACGCATTAGTTCATTGCGAGGTGTTTCCCCAACGCAAATTGAACCGGAGCTTCGACTTCGGCCTCTTCGTATTTGTGCAGCTGCACTGTTGAGCTTCCGATGTAAAACAAAATAATAATAATAATAATAATAATAATAATAATATTAACTGGTTTGAGGGAAATAATAATAATAATAATAATAATAATAATAATAATAATAATAATAATAACTTCACGGCGATCTGCGTAACCTGCGCTGGAGTGGATTGCGAGTCAATTCCCGAACGCAATTCGAACCGAGCTCGGGATTAACCGCGTGAGGAACATCTGCACTAGTTCATTGCGAGGCGCTTCTCGAACGCATTTATCTGCGGGATGCGCAACCTGCGCAGCATTTCATTGCGAGGCGCTTCCCGAACGTACTTTGCTTCGATCCTAACCGCGTGCGGAGCCTACGCATTACTTCATTGCGAGGTGTTTCCCGAACGCAAATTGAACCCGAGCTCCGACTTCATGGCGATCTGCGTAACCTGCGCTGGAGTGCATTGCGAGTCATTTCCTGAACGCAATTTGCACCGAGCTCGGGATTAAAGGGAAACTGAACGCCAAAAATAAATTTGGCTTATCCGAAGGGGAATTGGGCACTGATTCCGATGAGCTATGTCTCGAGCCGATCCGAGCAGAGGAACCGTGTCAAATTCCAAAAATAACACCTCCCATATTTGGAAATTGGGCTTGATGACGTGCGTACTGCTTAGCTGTCACCATGCTGTGCATGTTCAGCAGTGTAATTGAATGGAAGAAAACAATTACTTTGGTGTTTTGCAGCTCTATTTAATAATAATAATAATAATAATAATGCAATGAATATAACTAAATGCGCACTCATATCACAACCATGGGGACGAATCATGTATTCCAGAACGTTTTCTTGTCACAATTATCAATGGAATTCGTGACTAAAGAGAATGATGAAACTACAATAGGATTTATACACTTGCAGTGGAACAGCGAGGATACAAGCATAGTAAGAAAAATAGCACAAACCTAGGAACAATTTGCACAGGTAATAAACTATAGGTGAGGTGAGAAATAATAGGAAATTCAGCAAGTGCAGTGTGACAATGGACATGCATGTGTAAGTGTGTGTGAGTGCGAATTTACTGGAATAGCGTAAGTGCGGTGACATTTTCTTTTTGTTTACAAAGATTTGGATCACGAATGCGAATGTAGACTGCTTCTAGAACTTTCAACTGCTTGAAACTACTTGCAGAACGAACAACACTGAACCAAGAATCATCATAACTTTCACGACACACGGGGTTAGACAACAAATGCAATTTAATTGCCGATGTATTCTTCTTCTTCTCACCGCCTCCGCCTTCACTTGGTTTCTGACCGCCACCGTCCTTCAACGACGACAGGTGAAGGTGGCAGCGATGATGAAGAGGACGATGACGATGATGACGATGATGGTGCAGATGGTGTGAAGGACGGTGGCGGTCAGAAACCAAGTGAAGGCGGAGGCGGTGAGAAGAAGAAGAATACATCGGCAATTAAATTGCATTTGTTGTCTAACCCCGTGTGTCGTGAAAGTTATGATGATTCTTGGTTCAGTGTTGTTCGTTCTGCAAGTAGTTTCAAGCAGTTGAAAGTTCTAGAAGCAGTCTACATTCGCATTCGTGATCCAAATCTTTGTAAACAAAAAGAAAATGTCACCGCACTTACGCTATTCCAGTAAATTCGCACTCACACACACTTACACATGCATGTCCATTGTCACACTGCACTTGCTGAATTTCCTATTATTTCTCACCTCACCTATAGTTTATTACCTGTGCAAATTGTTCCTAGGTTTGTGCTATTTTTCTTACTATGCTTGTATCCTCGCTGTTCCACTGCAAGTGTATAAATCCTATTGTAGTTTCATCATTCTCTTTAGTCACGAATTCCATTGATAATTGTGACAAGAAAACGTTCTGGAATACATGATTCGTCCCCATGGTTGTGATATGAGTGCGCATTTAGTTATATTCATTGCATTATTAAGATTATTGTCTCCACGTCGCCTTTTTAAATAATAATAATAATAATAATAATAGTATCTTTATTAGGATGACCCAGAGGCTTGTCGCCTATCAAGGGGTTCACCGCTTTGAAGGATGTACATGTACATGTACATGTATGAGCTAAAGTGAAAGTAGTGAAAAGTTGTGCAGCGTGAATGCGTTGGGGAGCACACGGGGGGGGGGGGGTATGTACATGGCGTAGGCATACCGGAGAGCGAAGCACTATGTTTGCAAGTGAGTTTGCGAAGCTCATTCTTGAAAACAATAATGGATGGTTCTGCAGTTAGTCTTGGTGGGAGGCAGTTCCATAAGAGGGAGGTTTGGAAGAGAAACAACGATTTTGTTGTGGTCTTTTTTTTCTTTTTTTTTTATGGAAAAACCACAAACCTCCAGACATGTGAATGTGCACATGATATAAAGTGTACATACGTATGTATCGAGAAGGCAGCGCGGAAACGGCAGTGGTGGTGAGGCCTGGGCAGCTCGTCCGACCGTGGGTCTGGGAGTCAACACTGGGCAGACGCACCGGGGGGGGGGGGGGGGTGGTAGCTTAGGAGATAAGGGATGAAGCCAGCATGATCATAGTATGTATTGCATATGCAGAAGTAATAATGATGTTAATCTTTGCTTTAGGGAGAACAATTTTGTTAGGGCGTCTCGCACTCTGCGTGATATTGAAATGGAATGAAGCTAGGCAACGTCGATACTTGAAAATAAATGTGTGCATGGTAACCAAGCTTAAAAACTGCCTGCGGTAAAGAAGGGATTCAATGTAAGCTTTTTTATTAAGATCCTGCTTGGGTGTATTAAAGTCGATTTGGATTTTGCGTTTCCTA
This sequence comes from Sycon ciliatum, assembly GCF_964019385.1. Lineage (NCBI taxonomy): Eukaryota > Metazoa > Porifera > Calcarea > Leucosolenida > Sycettidae > Sycon > Sycon ciliatum. The sequence goes on from NC_088649.1 coordinate 31,382,153, forward strand.
AGGTAGGATCTTGCAAACCTGGCCTGGACTCTATCCAGCTCAGTCAAGTCGCTTGAACGAAGACAAAAGGACCACACTACCACGCTATACTCAATCACAGGTCTAACATAGCACTTGTAGAGGAGCATCATGGCCTGCGGTGTAAGACGATGTGCCATGTGACAAAGTAAGCTTACTCTCTGCTTGAATTTGCGACTGATGTCAAGGTAGTGTTGACGGAAGTTTAGGTCTGCACTGAAGCGAACTCCCAGATGTTTGAGGATGTCAATACTGGGATTTGGTTCCCTGACGGTAACCAAATCTAGATGTAGGAATCTGTTGAGCAGGAGAGTGACACATGTCTTCCCGAAGGCTGTCCAGGCTGCAGTGGTGATGAAAAAGACACGAATATCACCCCAAGATCGATTGTAGCGAATTGGAAAACTCATGGTGAATTTGCTTCCACTCCAAGGCAATGTCGAGGTATGAAGGGTGCTTGTACTGCCTTCCAAAGTGAAGAGGAGATGAACATGGCTGTGCATAGCTGTTGTTCTATGCCAACTTACCTACTCTTGCTGGTACCGTAGTGCTATATTGCGAATTTCGTGGAAGAAGAACTCTCTAGTCACTAGTGGCTAGTGAGCAACACTAACAGGTGAGATTTTTCAATTTGACAAAAATTGTTTTTGTTTGAGAACTGACAGTGGTAGTCATTAGACTCAGTAGGTGTCTCTCTGGTGCTTCTTTCCCTTCATCGGTAGGGTTGTTTATTTATTATTATTAGAAGCTTCTCCGCGTTGGCATCAATGCAATGTAGATATACACAGCATGGATAGCTTTCGCATAAACCGAAGCGACAACAGCCAAACAGGATATTGATGGCGATATAAAACATATGCGATATAAAACGCGTGACGAAAATAGAATACAATTAAAACAAGCAAACGAGCAGCTCAACCGAGTTGAATTTGAATTTGCTGATCATTATCAGGGTTCATCTGTGAGCAGCAACATATCTCTCCAGGATACGGCCGCTGAGGTAGGTCCACGCCCCGCGATTCTGGGCGATGCTCCTCAGCTCCTCAAGATCTGCTGAGGTCTTGAGGGTCCTCCCAACCAGTTCGAGATCGTGTCTGAGCACGACCGGCAGAGTTGTGCGCGGCCTGCCCCTCCAGGTAGGCTCAGTGGATGGCTTGAAGTAGGAGCACATTGGGAGGTTCGCCGGTGCACTCTGGTCCAGCCGCAGCACGTGCCCAAACAGACGCCAGCGGGCTCCCAGGATCGAGATACCAAGTGGTGTTGAGTTTGTCCTCTTGTACAGGGTGTTATTCTTGATATTAGCTGGGTACTGTATGCCAATAACTTTCCGCAGTTGTTGTCTGTGGAACGCATCAACTCTATGCATAGCGGTGCCAGTGAGGCCCCAAGTCCTGTTGTTGTAGCACAGGACCGGTAAGACGAATGCCTTGTATAGCCGTACTCTCAGCGATTCGTTTACAATGGAACCACGTATCCATAATGCCCAGAGCCGGTGCAGGGCAGCTGTGGCGAGTTGCATTCTCCGCGCAGCATCCTCGTGGTCACCAATGATGGAGCCCAGCTTCCTAGTGAGGCGCCATTCCTCGCACACTCTGTCATTCAGCCGTGTGATGTTTGTGAGTTCTGTTTTAGATTCATTGATGTTGAGGTCCCAGGCTTTGAGGCACTTTGCAATGTCGGGCAGGAGCTCTTGAATACGTTTGCAGTCAGACGATAGGCGTACTCTGTATCAGTTGGCAAGCCGAGCCTGACATCTAGGTCGGGTCTTGCGCAGATAATCTGTCTCACCTCCCGAACCGCTGCCTCCAGGTAGATAACGAATAGGACAGGTGATAGTGAGTCACCCCGTGGTGTGCCTCGGGTGGTCTGGAACTGCTCGCCCTTCCCTCCAGGTAACCGGACCTCAAGGGACGTGTTCCTGAGTAGGTAGGAGATAATGGTGACCTCATCATTCTCAAGGAAGCTAGCTAATATAGTGAGCAAACGGTGCCTGGATATTGTGTCGAACGCTTTCGACATGTCTATGCCGAGCACGCCAAATGATTCCTTCACTCTCTGGCACCGTGCCGCGATCCATCTGTAGGACCACACAACATCAGCCGTACTCCTACCACTGCGGAAGCCACTCTGGTTCGGAGACAGGAACGTGTTGACTGCATGCCTGATGCGATTTAGGGCAATGATGGACAGCACTTTCCGAAGTGCAGTGAGAAGCACAATGGGCCTCAGGTTAGATGGTGGACCTTTAGGCTTTCCAGGCTTCTGAAGTGGGACGAGAGTTCCATGGCCAACTGACAGCGGATCACCACAGTTGATGGCACGTGTGTATAGATCGGCAAGGTGACGGTGAAGCGGTGCTGGGCCATATTTTATAAGTTCAGCAGGTAGGTCGTCGGGTCCAATCGCTCTGCCGTTATTTAGGCGTCGTGCTGCTGACCTGACTTCTACCTCGCTTATCGGTATCCCAAGAGGTTTCTTCGCTTGGTGTAGAGGTGCGCAGGTGGAATCAGCGAAGGCTGCTGAGAAGTGATTTCTGATTATTGAAGCTGACTCCATCGGGCGAAGGACCAGTTTTCCGCTGGCATCATTCACCACTATCGGCGACTGCTTTTTGCGCTGCAGTAGATGCACAGCACGGAACATCTGGGCTCCGTCTTTTTGATTTTCAATTTCATGAGCCTTTTCATCTAGATGGCTGGCTGCATTTGCACAGGCGTGTTGTCGGATCATGTGGGAGAGTTTGTTGCGCTGTTGCTTTAGGATGCTAACTTCATCGGCATTCTTTTCATCACGGATCCGGTGTCTCAGTCGACGCTTCTCACAGGACATTTTTAGCGTGTCGGCGTCCATGATCCACTTTCCACCTCTCTTCCTGGGTGCAGCAACGCCCAGAGTGTTCCGCGCAGCTGTAATCACCGTCTGACGAATACCATTCCAGGTAGTTGATGGGCAATTAGTGTTGTCGAGCCGGTTGCCGGTGAGAGAGGATTCCAGCTAATCACAATACCTCCTTCGCATGGTTGGGTCCGAGAGGCCACCAACCAGTATTCTTTGGCTGGCACGCTGTTTCTTACCGTGCTCAACAGAGCTCCACACATGGCGTAGGCGAGAGAGATCGAGTCTTGCAACCACTAGTCGGTGATCAGACTCCACCAGCGTACCAGAATATGACCGGCTGTCTACAAGTAGCTGTCGTTGTCGATGAAGACAGAATATAATCTATTTGATTGTATATAGGGATAGACACACCATCTTGAGGTCCTTTTCTCCAGCCAGTCCATGTTGTTTGGTGCCGCGCTGGATGCTGAAACGCAGTGTTGCAAGCGAAGAGATGATGTGCGTCCCAGAAGTCGGCCAGGACAGCTCCGCTAAAATTCCGTCTCCCGCGTCCGTAGTGTCCTATGCACCGATACTGAGAACTCATTCCGCCAAGTTTGGCGTTGAAGTCTCCCGAAATTAGAATAACTGAGGAGGAATGTACCTTACTGAGAGCCGTGCCAAGCGATGAGTAGAAGTTCTCCAAACAGCCCTGGTCTTGTGCGACTTTCGCTGAGGTCGGAGCGTAAGTGTTGACGATGGAGATAAAGCACTTTTACGACGAGCGAATCTGCAGAACTGCAACACGGTCCGACTCGCTCCAAACGCGATGCACCCGCTCCCAGAGCGAGCGATGAATGCAGAACCCCAGGCCATAATGTCGGGAGTCTGAAGGGAGGCAAAATATTCGGTAGGGTTGTGCTTGAAGTAAAAATAAATAGGAAATGTGTAACAAAAATCTGATCATGTAGTTCGAATTTCAACTTCAAAGTATGTGTACATCAAATCACAAAAATTTCAAGGTGGTGCTGTGCATTGAAAAAAACTGTGAGCTGGCAGCAATGGAAAGGGTAGAAACGAAACCAGTAATGTAGAGTATTCATAAGGTAGAGGGAGCTGAAAACGGGAAAAGAGTAGTGAGCATTTCAGTTCGAAGTAGTGTCAATAGACAGCATCGTGTTGCATACGTTCTGAATATTGTGTGAATCTAATAATTGGCGGGCGGTAGTGATTAGGCAGAGCATTGTTACAATACAAGGTACTTTGTGAGCAGATAGAAATCAATATCACGGCATGGTTTAGACAGGAACCCATAAATGGCACGACATTGCTAATCCAAAATTATAATATCATCCCCAGTGAGTATGACTAGTATTTTTTATTATGGTGTTCTCCTGTGTTTACATGCAGAGCCTTGACGTTGCTGGACGAGCGACAATATAAATTACATAAGCATGTAGCTCATGATGTGGAAGGACTGCCGTATCGTATTGCCAACGCAAACCCATCCTGTGTCAGTGCAGCCATCCAGCAACTTCAACTCCCCGGACCAGATGCCGCTGCATCTGTACACCATGCCTATGGAAAGCCAGAAGTTGATAGCGAAGCATTCTGGTCTGCACAGTACAAGCCGGCAAAGAACAATTATGAATTACAACACATTGTAATCCTTCCCACACTTCTTTGTAAAAACAAACAAACAGTGCCATTATCACAACACTTGATCAAGCATCCGTTGATGAAGGTATTTTCCATTGTGCTGGCCCCGCATCTGCACCAGGAAGACCATGTACACTTACACGTATCTTGTGTGTGTTCGGGCGTGTGTGTTTGTGTATTCGTCTGTGCACACGTGTGTGTGTGTGTGTGTGCGTGGGTCCTACGCACATGTGTATGGGTAGGAGTGTGTGTGTGTCGGGGGGGGGGGTACATGCACATGTGTATGGATGTGCGCGCTGCACGCGCGTGTCTGTGGGATGGGGTGGGGGTGCACGCACATGTGTACATGTGTGCGCGCACTGATACAGCATGTGTGTATGTGTTCGTTGAACACATGGTGTCCTCCTGATCCCATAAACTTTGTGATCATTGTGATTTCATGTGCTTTGAAGTTGAAATTCGCAATACATGTACTGATGCTTGATTAGATTTTACGTTCCACATGTTTTATTTATTTTATTTTACTTCAAGCACTTGTACTATTCAAACACAACCCTACGAATGAAGGGAAAGAAGCAGCAAAGACACCTACTGAGTAAAATGACTGCCACTGTCAGTTCTCAAACAAAAACAATTTTTGTTCAATTGAAAAATCCCACCTGTTAGTGTTGCTCATTAACCACTAGTGCCTAGAGAGTTGTTCGTCCACGAAATTCGCAATATAGCACTACGGTATCAGCAAGAGTAGGTAAGTTGGCGTAGAACAACAGCTATGCACAGCCATGTTCATCTCCTCTTCACTTTGGAAGGCAGTACAAGCACCCTTCATACCTCGACATTGCCTTGGAGTGGAAGCAAATTCACCATGAGTTTTCCAATTCGTTACTATCGATCTCGGGGTGATGATCGTGTCTTCTTCATCACCACTGCAGCCTGGACAGCCTTCGGGAAGACATGTGTCACTCTCCTGCTCAACAGATTCCTACATCTAGATTTGGTTACCGTCAGGGAACGAAATAGAGCTGCAAAACACCAAAGTAATTGTTTTCTTCCATTCAATTACACTGCTGACCATGCACAGCATGGTGACAGCTAAGCAGTACGCACGTCATCAAGCCCAATTTCCAAATATGGGAGGTGTTATTTATGAAATTTGACACGGTTCCTCTTCTCTGATCGGTTCGAGACAAAGCTCATCGGAATCAGTGCCCAATTCCCCTTCGGACAAGCCATACTTGTTTTTGGCGTTCAGTTTCCCTTTAAGTGATTTGTTTTCCAATCCTCCACCATGGCAAATTGTGTTTTGTTCGCCCGTCAGAGGCTTTAATTATTTAAAAAACTAACTTAGTACAAGCACGTGTTACAAGTTCAGTTGTGGCAAGTGAAATCCGGCACTTGCCATATAGGGGACAGCACACCAATGATGTAATGCACTGCACCTACTTAATTACCGTAAAGTACCGTTGATCCGCCCCCCGCCCCTGTCGATTTTCTACCTGTTTATTCTTTTTACCAGGCGTGGGCCATCATCCCCTGGACCAGGGAGTAGAACAATACGGTATTGTACTACTCCCTGCCCTGGACTATCAAAATGGGTGCCTTATTATTTTTCTGTTTTTTTCTTTTTCTCTCTGTTTATTCTTTTTACCAGGCGTGGGCGCCGGCTGCGGGCCTGGACTATCAAAATGGGTGCCTTATTATTTTTCTGAGTGCAATAAAGAGTTCACTTGCAAGAAAAGAATTCTACCTGTGAAGCGACTTCGGCGTATACAACGAAAATACGATGTTGAACCGGGCGGATCAACTGTACTTTACGGTATTTGTACTATAGAGCCGTATGCATCCCAAACAGATCGAAAGATCACAGCGTAGATACACACAGTTAACAAACATGGTACACATAAGGAGTATTGGTATCCAATCCCCGGGCCCCATTCATTTTTGCCAGCACCTTTTGAACCTTGACTGTGTTATTTTATTTATTTATTTTATTTATTTCTGCACCTCGTGGCATGTCAAGACAGCCAATTGAATTGAGGAGAGGGTGAGACCAACCACGGAAGAAGAGAAAAAAGAAAATGAAGAGCACGTACACAAAGTGGGAAGGGATTAGCAACTTACAAAGCAATGGGATGCTCAGCGAGCTATGCAGCGGAAGTGGTGACTGTGACTTTGTTTACTGGGAGATACTGAAGTGCTGTCTGACGCGGGTACGGAATTTGGGCATATCTGGAGCTAATGAACACTGGGAGGCATTTGGAGCCACGTGGAGTAGGAGGAAAAGAAAGGGGAATTTACAAATAGGGTAGACCTTGCTATGGCGAGACGAACGCATCTTCGGGTTGTGCCACCTGAATTGAACCAATTAAGGGACTGTAAATAAGCAGGGTGCTGGTCAAGGAAAATTGAATGTGCCAGGGTGCACTTGGAAGCATCAAGGTAAGGTTGCAGAGTGGTAGTGGATGCAGCAGCATACAAGTCTAGATTTGAGATATGAGCCGCAATCAGCGAAAACGACCCTTAGAGGTTTCGTAATTTTTTCAAGAAAAAGGTCGATTTGTGACGTTCAACGATTTTTTGATCGCGCTGCAAACAGCGCGACGAGTTCTTCTTGAACTCCTTGCTTTTTAAAATATATTTGAAGTTAGTTAGTTGAAGTGGCGTCCAGTGGCGACTCGAGTGTTCCTTGATCTTGTTGCGATGGCTGCGGACGCCAGAGCTGTTCGCAGAGCACACTCGGCAGTCATTGTGTACAGCTAGCTAGAGCCTGGTAGGGAGTGGATGCTGAAGTAACTGCTGAAGTTCAGAGTGAGGATGAGACGTTCTTTGGTTCCGACATCGATGTCGACAGCGAGGCGGAATCGCAGCCGTCATCTCCTGCTGCGTTGCGGCTCAAGGCGGTCGATGACTCGTCAGAGTCGGGAGATGAGGAGTCAGCACCTGAAATAAATTCTGCGTCTGGGGCTAGTGACGGCATCGACGTCGTGTCGTCAGCTGCGGAGGAAATGGAAGACATTGCGGAACGACTCCACGCAGGATGCAGCTGCAAATAAGTCGATCATGTCTCCGAACTCTTCAGCTATTCTTTGTCAATCTAGCTGCTTACTGCACTATTTCAAAGGTATTCAAGCTGCCTACCCACCTTCGAATGCTGAATATTTATTGTAAACATACAATGTATACATACATTGCACCAATTTGGAGTACACCTTGTATATTGGTGTATACACCCGTTTTGAATCGGAATATTGAACTTTTTCTTGGCTGAGGTCCTTCAGTAGATGTGTTTCAACAAATTTCTAACCAAAAAGGAATTTTGAAATATTTGACCCTAAGGGCTGTTTTCGCTGGTTGAGGCCCATATAACGATCAGTACGGAATATGATTCGCAGTATACGGCGATGGAGAACCTCTAATTTACCTATGTGGGTTTTGTTAATGGTGGACCAGGCAGGTAAGCCGTACGTGAAGAGGGGACGAATGTATGATTTATAAAAATTAATCTGGCAATTTTTGGGCAAATGGGACAAGTGACTTGACATTATGCCGACAGATCAGCATACTTTGGACGACACATGATCAGCATGGTGAGATCAGGAGAGGGCGGAATCTATGACAATGCCAAGGTGTTTATTGTGGGGCGCTACAGAGATAGGGTGACCGGGATCATCGGGAAAGTGGAAGATGGGCACTGGATCTGTGGGAGGGGGAAAAAGGAGGAGGTCGGTTTTGGTCACATTTGGCTTAAGGTACCAAGTGCTCACCCAGTGAACAATGTCGTTGATACAGGTCTGAACTTTGGGGTACAGGGTGGCGTGAGATGGGGAGGAAGCAAGGACAGTGGTATCATCTGCAAACAAAGAAATATTGGGAATTGAATAGGGGAGGTCATTAACGTATGTGAGGAAGAGCAGGGGACCTAAAATGGAGCCCTGGGGCACTCCGGATGTCACAGACTCGGGGTCAGATAAGGTTCCATTAATATATATTTTACTGTGACGCCCTGATTTCGGTCCAAGAGGTAGCTAGTTATCCAGGCGAGTAGGGAGCCGGAGACACCATGGGCACGAAGTCTGGCGATCAGGCCCTTGTGCCACCTTTTTTTTTGTTGAGTACGAGTTTTGTCATCAGACAGATCAAGTTGTATGTAACACATGAACTCTACACATACACAGAAGCTTTCAGCCTGGTCCCATAAGCTTTTTTTGCGATGCGACACGCGACTCGACGTGATCGGCGATGGACGCGTACGCGCGTGCGATGCGAACTCACGAAATACTTTAGACTCAGGGTGCGTTCTTAAATCCTCTCGGAAAAGTTGGAGACTCTCCGAAAGGTTCGGGAGTTATTCTAATATCCTCTCCGAATTTTAGGAGGCTCTCCAAAGCTCTCCAAGCTCTCCAAGCTTCAGAGGTGGTTGAAACTTGGAGATTCCCGCGGTTTGGGATCAGCGCATGCGAACTAGGCTAAAAGCCACGTGTTGATCATGAGTGTACGCATTTCCCTTTTCGCATACGCACAGAGCATACTATATTCGTGGCAATCAAGATCGCGGCCCCCTTGGCGCTTCATTTTGCTTGACATCTGCGAAATATCTCCGAATTCTTCGAGACCCGTTCTTGAAGAATCCCAGTTTCTTCGACTTCTCTTTTCTTCTTCTCCTAGAAGCTAGAGAATTTAAGAACGCACCCTTATTAAAAGAGGTTGGGGAAACCGAATTTTATAATGTGTGCCTCTAATTCTCAAAAATTTACAGAAAACCACTCGATTTTTAACGGTAGCCTCGGGATTCTTCCATAGAGTAGTAGTAGTAGTAGTAGTAGTAGTAGTAGTAGTAGTAGTAGTAGTAGTAGTAGTAGTAGTAGTAGTAGTAGTAGTAGTAGTAGTAGTAGTAGTAGTAGTAGTAGTAGTAGTAGTAGTAGTAGTAGTAGTAGTAGTAGTAGTAGTAGTAGTAGTAGTAGTAGTAGTAGTAGTAGTAGTAGTAGTAGTAGTAGTAGTAGTAGTAGTAGTAGTAGTAGTAGTAGTAGTAGTAGTAGTAGTAGTAGTAGTAGTAGTAGTAGTAGTAGTAGTAGTAGTAGTAGTAGTAGTAGTAGTAGTAGTAGTAGTAGTAGTAGTAGTAGTAGTAGTAGTAGTAGTAGTAGTAGTAGTAGTAGTAGTAGTAGTAGTAGTAGTAGTAGTAGTAGTAGTAGTAGTAGTAGTAGTAGTAGTAGTAGTAGTAGTAGTAGTAGTAGTAGTAGTAGTAGTAGTAGTAGTAGTAGTAGTAGTAGTAGTAGTAGTAGTAGTAGTAGTAGTAGTAGTAGTAGTAGTAGTAGTAGTAGTAGTAGTAGTAGTAGTAGTAGTAGTAGTAGTAGTAGTAGTAGTAGTAGTAGTAGTAGTAGTAGTAGTAGTAGTAGTAGTAGTAGTAGTAGTAGTAGTAGTAGTAGTAGTAGTAGTAGTAGTAGTAGTAGTAGTAGTAGTAGTAGTAGTAGTAGTAGTAGTAGTAGTAGTAGTAGTAGTAGTAGTAGTAGTAGTAGTAGTAGTAGTAGTAGTAGTAGTAGTAGTAGTAGTAGTAGTAGTAGTAGTAGTAGTAGTAGTAGTAGTAGTAGTAGTAGTAGTAGTAGTAGTAGTAGTAGTAGTAGTAGTAGTAGTAGTAGTAGTAGTAGTAGTAGTAGTAGTAGTAGTAGTAGTAGTAGTAGTAGTAGTAGTAGTAGTAGTAGTAGTAGTAGTAGTAGTAGTAGTAGTAGTAGTAGTAGTAGTAGTAGTAGTAGTAGTAGTAGTAGTAGTAGTAGTAGTAGTAGTAGTAGTAGTAGTAGTAGTAGTAGTAGTAGTAGTAGTAGTAGTAGTAGTAGTAGTAGTAGTAGTAGTAGTAGTAGTAGTAGTAGTAGTAGTAGTAGTAGTAGTAGTAGTAGTAGTAGTAGTAGTAGTAGTAGTAGTAGTAGTAGTAGTAGTAGTAGTAGTAGTAGTAGTAGTAGTAGTAGTAGTAGTAGTAGTAGTAGTAGTAGTAGTAGTAGTAGTAGTAGTAGTAGTAGTAGTAGTAGTAGTAGTAGTAGTAGTAGTAGTAGTAGTAGTAGTAGTAGTAGTAGTAGTAGTAGTAGTAGTAGTAGTAGTAGTAGTAGTAGTAGTAGTAGTAGTAGTAGTAGTAGTAGTAGTAGTAGTAGTAGTAGTAGTAGTAGTAGTAGTAGTAGTAGTAGTAGTAGTAGTAGTAGTAGTAGTAGTAGTAGTAGTAGTAGTAGTAGTAGTAGTAGTAGTAGTAGTAGTAGTAGTAGTAGTAGTAGTAGTAGTAGTAGTAGTAGTAGTAGTAGTAGTAGTAGTAGTAGTAGTAGTAGTAGTAGTAGTAGTAGTAGTAGTAGTAGTAGTAGTAGTAGTAGTAGTAGTAGTAGTAGTAGTAGTAGTAGTAGTAGTAGTAGTAGTAGTAGTAGTAGTAGTAGTAGTAGTAGTAGTAGTAGTAGTAGTAGTAGTAGTAGTAGTAGTAGTAGTAGTAGTAGTAGTAGTAGTAGTAGTAGTAGTAGTAGTAGTAGTAGTAGTAGTAGTAGTAGTAGTAGTAGTAGTAGTAGTAGTAGTAGTAGTAGTAGTAGTAGTAGTAGTAGTAGTAGTAGTAGTAGTAGTAGTAGTAGTAGTAGTAGTAGTAGTAGTAGTAGTAGTAGTAGTAGTAGTAGTAGTAGTAGTAGTAGTAGTAGTAGTAGTAGTAGTAGTAGTAGTAGTAGTAGTAGTAGTAGTAGTAGTAGTAGTAGTAGTAGTAGTAGTAGTAGTAGTAGTAGTAGTAGTAGTAGTAGTAGTAGTAGTAGTAGTAGTAGTAGTAGTAGTAGTAGTAGTAGTAGTAGTAGTAGTAGTAGTAGTAGTAGTAGTAGTAGTAGTAGTAGTAGTAGTAGTAGTAGTAGTAGTAGTAGTAGTAGTAGTAGTAGTAGTAGTAGTAGTAGTAGTAGTAGTAGTAGTAGTAGTAGTAGTAGTAGTAGTAGTAGTAGTAGTAGTAGTAGTAGTAGTAGTAGTAGTAGTAGTAGTAGTAGTAGTAGTAGTAGTAGTAGTAGTAGTAGTAGTAGTAGTAGTAGTAGTAGTAGTAGTAGTAGTAGTAGTAGTAGTAGTAGTAGTAGTAGTAGTAGTAGTAGTAGTAGTAGTAGTAGTAGTAGTAGTAGTAGTAGTAGTAGTAGTAGTAGTAGTAGTAGTAGTAGTAGTAGTAGTAGTAGTAGTAGTAGTAGTAGTAGTAGTAGTAGTAGTAGTAGTAGTAGTAGTAGTAGTAGTAGTAGTAGTAGTAGTAGTAGTAGTAGTAGTAGTAGTAGTAGTAGTAGTAGTAGTAGTAGTAGTAGTAGTAGTAGTAGTAGTAGTAGTAGTAGTAGTAGTAGTAGTAGTAGTAGTAGTAGTAGTAGTAGTAGTAGTAGTAGTAGTAGTAGTAGTAGTAGTAGTAGTAGTAGTAGTAGTAGTAGTAGTAGTAGTAGTAGTAGTAGTAGTAGTAGTAGTAGTAGTAGTAGTAGTAGTAGTAGTAGTAGTAGTAGTAGTAGTAGTAGTAGTAGTAGTAGTAGTAGTAGTAGTAGTAGTAGTAGTAGTAGTAGTAGTAGTAGTAGTAGTAGTAGTAGTAGTAGTAGTAGTAGTAGTAGTAGTAGTAGTAGTAGTAGTAGTAGTAGTAGTAGTAGTAGTAGTAGTAGTAGTAGTAGTAGTAGTAGTAGTAGTAGTAGTAGTAGTAGTAGTAGTAGTAGTAGTAGTAGTAGTAGTAGTAGTAGTAGTAGTAGTAGTAGTAGTAGTAGTAGTAGTAGTAGTAGTAGTAGTAGTAGTAGTAGTAGTAGTAGTAGTAGTAGTAGTAGTAGTAGTAGTAGTAGTAGTAGTAGTAGTAGTAGTAGTAGTAGTAGTAGTAGTAGTAGTAGTAGTAGTAGTAGTAGTAGTAGTAGTAGTAGTAGTAGTAGTAGTAGTAGTAGTAGTAGTAGTAGTAGTAGTAGTAGTAGTAGTAGTAGTAGTAGTAGTAGTAGTAGTAGTAGTAGTAGTAGTAGTAGTAGTAGTAGTAGTAGTAGTAGTAGTAGTAGTAGTAGTAGTAGTAGTAGTAGTAGTAGTAGTAGTAGTAGTAGTAGTAGTAGTAGTAGTAGTAGTAGTAGTAGTAGTAGTAGTAGTAGTAGTAGTAGTAGTAGTAGTAGTAGTAGTAGTAGTAGTAGTAGTAGTAGTAGTAGTAGTAGTAGTAGTAGTAGTAGTAGTAGTAGTAGTAGTAGTAGTAGTAGTAGTAGTAGTAGTAGTAGTAGTAGTAGTAGTAGTAGTAGTAGTAGTAGTAGTAGTAGTAGTAGTAGTAGTAGTAGTAGTAGTAGTAGTAGTAGTAGTAGTAGTAGTAGTAGTAGTAGTAGTAGTAGTAGTAGTAGTAGTAGTAGTAGTAGTAGTAGTAGTAGTAGTAGTAGTAGTAGTAGTAGTAGTAGTAGTAGTAGTAGTAGTAGTAGTAGTAGTAGTAGTAGTAGTAGTAGTAGTAGTAGTAGTAGTAGTAGTAGTAGTAGTAGTAGTAGTAGTAGTAGTAGTAGTAGTAGTAGTAGTAGTAGTAGTAGTAGTAGTAGTAGTAGTAGTAGTAGTAGTAGTAGTAGTAGTAGTAGTAGTAGTAGTAGTAGTAGTAGTAGTAGTAGTAGTAGTAGTAGTAGTAGTAGTAGTAGTAGTAGTAGTAGTAGTAGTAGTAGTAGTAGTAGTAGTAGTAGTAGTAGTAGTAGTAGTAGTAGTAGTAGTAGTAGTAGTAGTAGTAGTAGTAGTAGTAGTAGTAGTAGTAGTAGTAGTAGTAGTAGTAGTAGTAGTAGTAGTAGTAGTAGTAGTAGTAGTAGTAGTAGTAGTAGTAGTAGTAGTAGTAGTAGTAGTAGTAGTAGTAGTAGTAGTAGTAGTAGTAGTAGTAGTAGTAGTAGTAGTAGTAGTAGTAGTAGTAGTAGTAGTAGTAGTAGTAGTAGTAGTAGTAGTAGTAGTAGTAGTAGTAGTAGTAGTAGTAGTAGTAGTAGTAGTAGTAGTAGTAGTAGTAGTAGTAGTAGTAGTAGTAGTAGTAGTAGTAGTAGTAGTAGTAGTAGTAGTAGTAGTAGTAGTAGTAGTAGTAGTAGTAGTAGTAGTAGTAGTAGTAGTAGTAGTAGTAGTAGTAGTAGTAGTAGTAGTAGTAGTAGTAGTAGTAGTAGTAGTAGTAGTAGTAGTAGTAGTAGTAGTAGTAGTAGTAGTAGTAGTAGTAGTAGTAGTAGTAGTAGTAGTAGTAGTAGTAGTAGTAGTAGTAGTAGTAGTAGTAGTAGTAGTAGTAGTAGTAGTAGTAGTAGTAGTAGTAGTAGTAGTAGTAGTAGTAGTAGTAGTAGTAGTAGTAGTAGTAGTAGTAGTAGTAGTAGTAGTAGTAGTAGTAGTAGTAGTAGTAGTAGTAGTAGTAGTAGTAGTAGTAGTAGTAGTAGTAGTAGTAGTAGTAGTAGTAGTAGTAGTAGTAGTAGTAGTAGTAGTAGTAGTAGTAGTAGTAGTAGTAGTAGTAGTAGTAGTAGTAGTAGTAGTAGTAGTAGTAGTAGTAGTAGTAGTAGTAGTAGTAGTAGTAGTAGTAGTAGTAGTAGTAGTAGTAGTAGTAGTAGTAGTAGTAGTAGTAGTAGTAGTAGTAGTAGTAGTAGTAGTAGTAGTAGTAGTAGTAGTAGTAGTAGTAGTAGTAGTAGTAGTAGTAGTAGTAGTAGTAGTAGTAGTAGTAGTAGTAGTAGTAGTAGTAGTAGTAGTAGTAGTAGTAGTAGTAGTAGTAGTAGTAGTAGTAGTAGTAGTAGTAGTAGTAGTAGTAGTAGTAGTAGTAGTAGTAGTAGTAGTAGTAGTAGTAGTAGTAGTAGTAGTAGTAGTAGTAGTAGTAGTAGTAGTAGTAGTAGTAGTAGTAGTAGTAGTAGTAGTAGTAGTAGTAGTAGTAGTAGTAGTAGTAGTAGTAGTAGTAGTAGTAGTAGTAGTAGTAGTAGTAGTAGTAGTAGTAGTAGTAGTAGTAGTAGTAGTAGTAGTAGTAGTAGTAGTAGTAGTAGTAGTAGTAGTAGTAGTAGTAGTAGTAGTAGTAGTAGTAGTAGTAGTAGTAGTAGTAGTAGTAGTAGTAGTAGTAGTAGTAGTAGTAGTAGTAGTAGTAGTAGTAGTAGTAGTAGTAGTAGTAGTAGTAGTAGTAGTAGTAGTAGTAGTAGTAGTAGTAGTAGTAGTAGTAGTAGTAGTAGTAGTAGTAGTAGTAGTAGTAGTAGTAGTAGTAGTAGTAGTAGTAGTAGTAGTAGTAGTAGTAGTAGTAGTAGTAGTAGTAGTAGTAGTAGTAGTAGTAGTAGTAGTAGTAGTAGTAGTAGTAGTAGTAGTAGTAGTAGTAGTAGTAGTAGTAGTAGTAGTAGTAGTAGTAGTAGTAGTAGTAGTAGTAGTAGTAGTAGTAGTAGTAGTAGTAGTAGTAGTAGTAGTAGTAGTAGTAGTAGTAGTAGTAGTAGTAGTAGTAGTAGTAGTAGTAGTAGTAGTAGTAGTAGTAGTAGTAGTAGTAGTAGTAGTAGTAGTAGTAGTAGTAGTAGTAGTAGTAGTAGTAGTAGTAGTAGTAGTAGTAGTAGTAGTAGTAGTAGTAGTAGTAGTAGTAGTAGTAGTAGTAGTAGTAGTAGTAGTAGTAGTAGTAGTAGTAGTAGTAGTAGTAGTAGTAGTAGTAGTAGTAGTAGTAGTAGTAGTAGTAGTAGTAGTAGTAGTAGTAGTAGTAGTAGTAGTAGTAGTAGTAGTAGTAGTAGTAGTAGTAGTAGTAGTAGTAGTAGTAGTAGTAGTAGTAGTAGTAGTAGTAGTAGTAGTAGTAGTAGTAGTAGTAGTAGTAGTAGTAGTAGTAGTAGTAGTAGTAGTAGTAGTAGTAGTAGTAGTAGTAGTAGTAGTAGTAGTAGTAGTAGTAGTAGTAGTAGTAGTAGTAGTAGTAGTAGTAGTAGTAGTAGTAGTAGTAGTAGTAGTAGTAGTAGTAGTAGTAGTAGTAGTAGTAGTAGTAGTAGTAGTAGTAGTAGTAGTAGTAGTAGTAGTAGTAGTAGTAGTAGTAGTAGTAGTAGTAGTAGTAGTAGTAGTAGTAGTAGTAGTAGTAGTAGTAGTAGTAGTAGTAGTAGTAGTAGTAGTAGTAGTAGTAGTAGTAGTAGTAGTAGTAGTAGTAGTAGTAGTAGTAGTAGTAGTAGTAGTAGTAGTAGTAGTAGTAGTAGTAGTAGTAGTAGTAGTAGTAGTAGTAGTAGTAGTAGTAGTAGTAGTAGTAGTAGTAGTAGTAGTAGTAGTAGTAGTAGTAGTAGTAGTAGTAGTAGTAGTAGTAGTAGTAGTAGTAGTAGTAGTAGTAGTAGTAGTAGTAGTAGTAGTAGTAGTAGTAGTAGTAGTAGTAGTAGTAGTAGTAGTAGTAGTAGTAGTAGTAGTAGTAGTAGTAGTAGTAGTAGTAGTAGTAGTAGTAGTAGTAGTAGTAGTAGTAGTAGTAGTAGTAGTAGTAGTAGTAGTAGTAGTAGTAGTAGTAGTAGTAGTAGTAGTAGTAGTAGTAGTAGTAGTAGTAGTAGTAGTAGTAGTAGTAGTAGTAGTAGTAGTAGTAGTAGTAGTAGTAGTAGTAGTAGTAGTAGTAGTAGTAGTAGTAGTAGTAGTAGTAGTAGTAGTAGTAGTAGTAGTAGTAGTAGTAGTAGTAGTAGTAGTAGTAGTAGTAGTAGTAGTAGTAGTAGTAGTAGTAGTAGTAGTAGTAGTAGTAGTAGTAGTAGTAGTAGTAGTAGTAGTAGTAGTAGTAGTAGTAGTAGTAGTAGTAGTAGTAGTAGTAGTAGTAGTAGTAGTAGTAGTAGTAGTAGTAGTAGTAGTAGTAGTAGTAGTAGTAGTAGTAGTAGTAGTAGTAGTAGTAGTAGTAGTAGTAGTAGTAGTAGTAGTAGTAGTAGTAGTAGTAGTAGTAGTAGTAGTAGTAGTAGTAGTAGTAGTAGTAGTAGTAGTAGTAGTAGTAGTAGTAGTAGTAGTAGTAGTAGTAGTAGTAGTAGTAGTAGTAGTAGTAGTAGTAGTAGTAGTAGTAGTAGTAGTAGTAGTAGTAGTAGTAGTAGTAGTAGTAGTAGTAGTAGTAGTAGTAGTAGTAGTAGTAGTAGTAGTAGTAGTAGTAGTAGTAGTAGTAGTAGTAGTAGTAGTAGTAGTAGTAGTAGTAGTAGTAGTAGTAGTAGTAGTAGTAGTAGTAGTAGTAGTAGTAGTAGTAGTAGTAGTAGTAGTAGTAGTAGTAGTAGTAGTAGTAGTAGTAGTAGTAGTAGTAGTAGTAGTAGTAGTAGTAGTAGTAGTAGTAGTAGTAGTAGTAGTAGTAGTAGTAGTAGTAGTAGTAGTAGTAGTAGTAGTAGTAGTAGTAGTAGTAGTAGTAGTAGTAGTAGTAGTAGTAGTAGTAGTAGTAGTAGTAGTAGTAGTAGTAGTAGTAGTAGTAGTAGTAGTAGTAGTAGTAGTAGTAGTAGTAGTAGTAGTAGTAGTAGTAGTAGTAGTAGTAGTAGTAGTAGTAGTAGTAGTAGTAGTAGTAGTAGTAGTAGTAGTAGTAGTAGTAGTAGTAGTAGTAGTAGTAGTAGTAGTAGTAGTAGTAGTAGTAGTAGTAGTAGTAGTAGTAGTAGTAGTAGTAGTAGTAGTAGTAGTAGTAGTAGTAGTAGTAGTAGTAGTAGTAGTAGTAGTAGTAGTAGTAGTAGTAGTAGTAGTAGTAGTAGTAGTAGTAGTAGTAGTAGTAGTAGTAGTAGTAGTAGTAGTAGTAGTAGTAGTAGTAGTAGTAGTAGTAGTAGTAGTAGTAGTAGTAGTAGTAGTAGTAGTAGTAGTAGTAGTAGTAGTAGTAGTAGTAGTAGTAGTAGTAGTAGTAGTAGTAGTAGTAGTAGTAGTAGTAGTAGTAGTAGTAGTAGTAGTAGTAGTAGTAGTAGTAGTAGTAGTAGTAGTAGTAGTAGTAGTAGTAGTAGTAGTAGTAGTAGTAGTAGTAGTAGTAGTAGTAGTAGTAGTAGTAGTAGTAGTAGTAGTAGTAGTAGTAGTAGTAGTAGTAGTAGTAGTAGTAGTAGTAGTAGTAGTAGTAGTAGTAGTAGTAGTAGTAGTAGTAGTAGTAGTAGTAGTAGTAGTAGTAGTAGTAGTAGTAGTAGTAGTAGTAGTAGTAGTAGTAGTAGTAGTAGTAGTAGTAGTAGTAGTAGTAGTAGTAGTAGTAGTAGTAGTAGTAGTAGTAGTAGTAGTAGTAGTAGTAGTAGTAGTAGTAGTAGTAGTAGTAGTAGTAGTAGTAGTAGTAGTAGTAGTAGTAGTAGTAGTAGTAGTAGTAGTAGTAGTAGTAGTAGTAGTAGTAGTAGTAGTAGTAGTAGTAGTAGTAGTAGTAGTAGTAGTAGTAGTAGTAGTAGTAGTAGTAGTAGTAGTAGTAGTAGTAGTAGTAGTAGTAGTAGTAGTAGTAGTAGTAGTAGTAGTAGTAGTAGTAGTAGTAGTAGTAGTAGTAGTAGTAGTAGTAGTAGTAGTAGTAGTAGTAGTAGTAGTAGTAGTAGTAGTAGTAGTAGTAGTAGTAGTAGTAGTAGTAGTAGTAGTAGTAGTAGTAGTAGTAGTAGTAGTAGTAGTAGTAGTAGTAGTAGTAGTAGTAGTAGTAGTAGTAGTAGTAGTAGTAGTAGTAGTAGTAGTAGTAGTAGTAGTAGTAGTAGTAGTAGTAGTAGTAGTAGTAGTAGTAGTAGTAGTAGTAGTAGTAGTAGTAGTAGTAGTAGTAGTAGTAGTAGTAGTAGTAGTAGTAGTAGTAGTAGTAGTAGTAGTAGTAGTAGTAGTAGTAGTAGTAGTAGTAGTAGTAGTAGTAGTAGTAGTAGTAGTAGTAGTAGTAGTAGTAGTAGTAGTAGTAGTAGTAGTAGTAGTAGTAGTAGTAGTAGTAGTAGTAGTAGTAGTAGTAGTAGTAGTAGTAGTAGTAGTAGTAGTAGTAGTAGTAGTAGTAGTAGTAGTAGTAGTAGTAGTAGTAGTAGTAGTAGTAGTAGTAGTAGTAGTAGTAGTAGTAGTAGTAGTAGTAGTAGTAGTAGTAGTAGTAGTAGTAGTAGTAGTAGTAGTAGTAGTAGTAGTAGTAGTAGTAGTAGTAGTAGTAGTAGTAGTAGTAGTAGTAGTAGTAGTAGTAGTAGTAGTAGTAGTAGTAGTAGTAGTAGTAGTAGTAGTAGTAGTAGTAGTAGTAGTAGTAGTAGTAGTAGTAGTAGTAGTAGTAGTAGTAGTAGTAGTAGTAGTAGTAGTAGTAGTAGTAGTAGTAGTAGTAGTAGTAGTAGTAGTAGTAGTAGTAGTAGTAGTAGTAGTAGTAGTAGTAGTAGTAGTAGTAGTAGTAGTAGTAGTAGTAGTAGTAGTAGTAGTAGTAGTAGTAGTAGTAGTAGTAGTAGTAGTAGTAGTAGTAGTAGTAGTAGTAGTAGTAGTAGTAGTAGTAGTAGTAGTAGTAGTAGTAGTAGTAGTAGTAGTAGTAGTAGTAGTAGTAGTAGTAGTAGTAGTAGTAGTAGTAGTAGTAGTAGTAGTAGTAGTAGTAGTAGTAGTAGTAGTAGTAGTAGTAGTAGTAGTAGTAGTAGTAGTAGTAGTAGTAGTAGTAGTAGTAGTAGTAGTAGTAGTAGTAGTAGTAGTAGTAGTAGTAGTAGTAGTAGTAGTAGTAGTAGTAGTAGTAGTAGTAGTAGTAGTAGTAGTAGTAGTAGTAGTAGTAGTAGTAGTAGTAGTAGTAGTAGTAGTAGTAGTAGTAGTAGTAGTAGTAGTAGTAGTAGTAGTAGTAGTAGTAGTAGTAGTAGTAGTAGTAGTAGTAGTAGTAGTAGTAGTAGTAGTAGTAGTAGTAGTAGTAGTAGTAGTAGTAGTAGTAGTAGTAGTAGTAGTAGTAGTAGTAGTAGTAGTAGTAGTAGTAGTAGTAGTAGTAGTAGTAGTAGTAGTAGTAGTAGTAGTAGTAGTAGTAGTAGTAGTAGTAGTAGTAGTAGTAGTAGTAGTAGTAGTAGTAGTAGTAGTAGTAGTAGTAGTAGTAGTAGTAGTAGTAGTAGTAGTAGTAGTAGTAGTAGTAGTAGTAGTAGTAGTAGTAGTAGTAGTAGTAGTAGTAGTAGTAGTAGTAGTAGTAGTAGTAGTAGTAGTAGTAGTAGTAGTAGTAGTAGTAGTAGTAGTAGTAGTAGTAGTAGTAGTAGTAGTAGTAGTAGTAGTAGTAGTAGTAGTAGTAGTAGTAGTAGTAGTAGTAGTAGTAGTAGTAGTAGTAGTAGTAGTAGTAGTAGTAGTAGTAGTAGTAGTAGTAGTAGTAGTAGTAGTAGTAGTAGTAGTAGTAGTAGTAGTAGTAGTAGTAGTAGTAGTAGTAGTAGTAGTAGTAGTAGTAGTAGTAGTAGTAGTAGTAGTAGTAGTAGTAGTAGTAGTAGTAGTAGTAGTAGTAGTAGTAGTAGTAGTAGTAGTAGTAGTAGTAGTAGTAGTAGTAGTAGTAGTAGTAGTAGTAGTAGTAGTAGTAGTAGTAGTAGTAGTAGTAGTAGTAGTAGTAGTAGTAGTAGTAGTCAAAGAACTTTATTGAAAATCCATGAAAATGTGATCGGAAAGATGATGGAAGAAAAATCCGAACTCGAGTCAAATCCAGGCAATTATTAGCAGTCACTACTATCAAAGCAGATCATTATTCACAATAGCGCAACTTGGAAAGCCGGCCAAAAAGGAAGATATTGAAATTAACCGAAGGCCTCCGCGCACAGCACATGGAGGGCCTTATAATTATATTCCCACTCACAACTGGAGCAAACGCCATTGGTCCAGGAATGAAATTGCTACACCCTTTCGGCAGTATGAAGCTCTGCACCCACGAAAGCAAGTTATCAGCCAGCGGAGCAAAATAAAAGAGATCCTGCAGCGCAAATGCGACATTACCATTGCATAACTGAGCTCCGGCTGCTTCTCGACAATGAGCTGAACAATGTTCTTTAGAGCACGGGAACATTCGGAAGCGCACATACCATTGGTCGCGAAAACCAAAGGTGTGAAGGTGCCTCGCTCAACATCAATCACACGTTGTAGATAGGCCCGTTTCTTCTGTGCTTCGTTACGAGACAACTGGGCAAGTACATCCGATCTCGACAGCAAGGACGCCGAGGGGTGGGTGACCCTCACATCAAAAAATGCATCTTACTGTCGAGACCAGAAGCCCCTTGCACAAATGTCCAAACGAGCCTCAGGAGAACGATTGGCAGTGGCACAATCCAATGACTCACCAGTCAAAGGCAGCAACGTAGGCTCTATCCTTACATCTGAAATGACAGCCGAAAACACCTCCGCCAACAGGTCCCGAATCTCATTATGGCGTAGACTTGGGTAGCCCCCTGTTGGACATACCGCAGCGTGATCGAGCGTCATGGCCGCTCCACATACGCAGGATGATGGCAATTCATCAAGTGGCCAGCCGTAACGAATTGCCACTGCATCACGAAAGGCGGACTTGTTCAAGACGAATCCACAGGAGGCAAGCGGCTCCGCCGTAAGCCAACTTCCCACACCGGCATCTCTGGAGGTTTCCAGCAGAACACGCTGAGGGCCACTTAGGGCAGGGGCCAGCTCTGACAGCTGGGTCCTATGCATAGCAGCACGTTGATTGTTTTGATGTCTCCGGAGAACGCTGGTGTCGGAAACAATCCGAGCCGGCGTCAACTCATTGGACCCCGACCGCAGCATTCGCACGACGGGCCCAGTGACAACTTCACTTATCCGGCGCTGCACCTCTGCGTCCTCCGACACCACAGGAATAGCGAGGCCACCATATCGCACTGGTAATGCCAGCAGCTTCCGCTCCGAATCAGAAACCTCAGTCCGGCCAGTTAACGTAGGGATATATTTATTATTTATGACATCATCCAGTGGTCTGTACGAAGAAGCCAACTCTGGATGACTTCGGATGTGATAATTCCACTTGCGCTTCATACCACGGACAAATGCGGAATATGCGGCGTGGGGCTGTGTAAGCGAGATGTCAGCCAAGAGGCTCATCTCCCGCACCCAACTCGCAATGTGGCTATCGAGATTATCGGCAATGAACGTCGACTGGCCAACAGCACCTCCCAGGTACCTCGCTCCACCAGTTCGTATTGCAATACCGGTGGCATCGAACATGTCAACGGCCGCCCGCTCCAGATCCGGCTTGACAAGGAGTGTCGTCTTTGAGGCATTGGGGAAATAACCATACTCCGGTCCAATGTCAGACAAAGCCAACCAAAACTTGTGCACGTCCATCATCCTTCCACCAGCCTCGCCGTCATCCGCACCAATAGATGGGTGGTCACTTGACAGGCGTCTGGTCATAGGGCTAATAGCCAGCGCAAACAGTGCCATGGCCAAAGGATCGCCCTGGCAAGTACCCTCTCGAGACAAGATCCTGTCACCACCCGGCAGAAACAACGATATTGGAGCGCCATATGTGTTTTGGAAGATTGTGGATACGGCAGGACACACTCGAGGAACGTTATGAAGCGCTGCCTGTAGTAGTAGTAGTAGTAGTAGTAGTAGTAGTAGTAGTAGTAGTAGTAGTAGTAGTAGTAGTAGTAGTAGTAGTAGTAGTAGTAGTAGTAGTAGTAGTAGTAGTAGTAGTAGTAGTAGTAGTAGTAGTAGTAGTAGTAGTAGTAGTAGTAGTAGTAGTAGTAGTAGTAGTAGTAGTAGTAGTAGTAGTAGTAGTAGTAGTAGTAGTAGTAGTAGTAGTAGTAGTAGTAGTAGTAGTAGTAGTAGTAGTAGTAGTAGTAGTAGTAGTAGTAGTAGTAGTAGTAGTAGTAGTAGTAGTAGTAGTAGTAGTAGTAGTAGTAGTAGTAGTAGTAGTAGTAGTAGTAGTAGTAGTAGTAGTAGTAGTAGTAGTAGTAGTAGTAGTAGTAGTAGTAGTAGTAGTAGTAGTAGTAGTAGTAGTAGTAGTAGTAGTAGTAGTAGTAGTAGTAGTAGTAGTAGTAGTAGTAGTAGTAGTAGTAGTAGTAGTAGTAGTAGTAGTAGTAGTAGTAGTAGTAGTAGTAGTAGTAGTAGTAGTAGTAGTAGTAGTAGTAGTAGTAGTAGTAGTAGTAGTAGTAGTAGTAGTAGTAGTAGTAGTAGTAGTAGTAGTAGTAGTAGTAGTAGTAGTAGTAGTAGTAGTAGTAGTAGTAGTAGTAGTAGTAGTAGTAGTAGTAGTAGTAGTAGTAGT
>NC_088649.1:31409632-31444632 GCF_964019385.1 Sycon ciliatum
TCCTGAAGACTTTGGCAGCCCGTATAGCAGATAAGAATCGAGATCTTCAATACGCCCTTGTCCTTGGTCACTTGCGATCGAGGATAGGTACCTCCCTAATCCGGTGGCAGATTACGTGTTTTCGGGGGTCGAGATCGTCGTATGCCCGTGGTGTCTCCGGTACAGGCCGTCATGGTTTCGTAACCGAGTGCCGCGCACTGGCGCACATGTCACGTGCGCAGTAACTGGACTTGTCTATCGAATAGTATTCTTTTCTTTTTTTGTTCACTGTGTTGTTATTCTATTTTCGCTGTTGCTTTGTAATATTTGAATTTCGTTCCACTTGTTGGTTGGAGTTTTACTTGGATCCGTTGAAATTTGTGCAATTACACGACCTCATTGAGCTAGGGATGCTAGGGATTGAGTTCATTTTTGCCTCCCGGGTGCAATGCTTGAGTTCTCTTGGTCAGGTTTCTTTTAATCTTCCTTTTTCTCTTCTTCTTTCAAATCCAGCATTATGTTTCCGGTGTTCTTTTCTTTCTTTGCATCATCATTTTATGTGGTCAATAAAAACACGCTTCCAAGTAGTAGTAGTAGTAGTATTAGTAGTAGTAGTAGTAGTAGTAGTAGTAGTAGTAGTAGTAGTAGTAGTAGTAGTAGTAGTAGTAGTAGTAGTAGTAGTAGTAGTAGTAGTAGTAGTAGTAGTAGTAGTAGTAGTAGTAGTAGTAGTAGTAGTAGTAGTAGTAGTAGTAGTAGTAGTAGTAGTAGTAGTAGTAGTAGTAGTAGTAGTAGTAGTAGTAGTAGTAGTAGTAGTAGTAGTAGTAGTAGTAGTAGTAGTAGTAGTAGTAGAGCGTGATAGTACCTGACAGACATTTGCCCAACATTGCCCCATGATAATGAATTCTTGAGTTTTTGGACATTGTATTGCATTGCTGCTCCATCTACATGGCTGTATTTGTGTTTCACATCTCCATTTCAAGTTTCCTAATAAAGATTGTGTCAAGTAGTAGTAGTAGTAGTAGTAGTAGTAGTAGTAGTAGTAGTAGTAGTAGTAGTAGTAGTAGTAGTAGTAGTAGTAGTAGTAGTAGTAGTAGTAGTAGTAGTAGTAGTAGTAGTAGTAGTAGTAGTAGTAGTAGTAGTAGTAGTAGTAGTAGTAGTAGTAGTAGTAGTAGTAGTAGTAGTAGTAGTAGTAGTAGTAGTAGTAGTAGTAGTAGTAGTAGTAGTAGTAGTAGTAGTAGTAGTAGTAGTAGTAGTAGTAGTAGTAGTAGTAGTAGTAGTAGTAGTAGTAGTAGTAGTAGTAGTAGTAGTAGTAGTAGTAGTAGTAGTAGTAGTAGTAGTAGTAGTAGTAGTAGTAGTAGTAGTAGTAGTAGTAGTAGTAGTAGTAGTAGTAGTAGTAGTAGTAGTAGTAGTAGTAGTAGTAGTAGTAGTAGTAGTAGTAGTAGTAGTAGTAGTAGTAGTAGTAGTAGTAGTAGTAGTAGTAGTAGTAGTAGTAGTAGTAGTAGTAGTAGTAGTAGTAGTAGTAGTAGTAGTAGTAGTAGTAGTAGTAGTAGTAGTAGTAGTAGTAGTAGTAGTAGTAGTAGTAGTAGTAGTAGTAGTAGTAGTAGTAGTAGTAGTAGTAGTAGTAGTAGTAGTAGTAGTAGTAGTAGTAGTAGTAGTAGTAGTAGTAGTAGTAGTAGTAGTAGTAGTAGTAGTAGTAGTAGTAGTAGTAGTAGTAGTAGTAGTAGTAGTAGTAGTAGTAGTAGTAGTAGTAGTAGTAGTAGTAGTAGTAGTAGTAGTAGTAGTAGTAGTAGTAGTAGTAGTAGTAGTAGTAGTAGTAGTAGTAGTAGTAGTAGTAGTAGTAGTAGTAGTAGTAGTAGTAGTAGTAGTAGTAGTAGTAGTAGTAGTAGTAGTAGTAGTAGTAGTAGTAGTAGTAGTAGTAGTAGTAGTAGTAGTAGTAGTAGTAGTAGTAGTAGTAGTAGTAGTAGTAGTAGTAGTAGTAGTAGTAGTAGTAGTAGTAGTAGTAGTAGTAGTAGTAGTAGTAGTAGTAGTAGTAGTAGTAGTAGTAGTAGTAGTAGTAGTAGTAGTAGTAGTAGTAGTAGTAGTAGTAGTAGTAGTAGTAGTAGTAGTAGTAGTAGTAGTAGTAGTAGTAGTAGTAGTAGTAGTAGTAGTAGTAGTAGTAGTAGTAGTAGTAGTAGTAGTAGTAGTAGTAGTAGTAGTAGTAGTAGTAGTAGTAGTAGTAGTAGTAGTAGTAGTAGTAGTAGTAGTAGTAGTAGTAGTAGTAGTAGTAGTAGTAGTAGTAGTAGTAGTAGTAGTAGTAGTAGTAGTAGTAGTAGTAGTAGTAGTAGTAGTAGTAGTAGTAGTAGTAGTAGTAGTAGTAGTAGTAGTAGTAGTAGTAGTAGTAGTAGTAGTAGTAGTAGTAGTAGTAGTAGTAGTAGTAGTAGTAGTAGTAGTAGTAGTAGTAGTAGTAGTAGTAGTAGTAGTAGTAGTAGTAGTAGTAGTAGTAGTAGTAGTAGTAGTAGTAGTAGTAGTAGTAGTAGTAGTAGTAGTAGTAGTAGTAGTAGTAGTAGTAGTAGTAGTAGTAGTAGTAGTAGTAGTAGTAGTAGTAGTAGTAGTAGTAGTAGTAGTAGTAGTAGTAGTAGTAGTAGTAGTAGTAGTAGTAGTAGTAGTAGTAGTAGTAGTAGTAGTAGTAGTAGTAGTAGTAGTAGTAGTAGTAGTAGTAGTAGTAGTAGTAGTAGTAGTAGTAGTAGTAGTAGTAGTAGTAGTAGTAGTAGTAGTAGTAGTAGTAGTAGTAGTAGTAGTAGTAGTAGTAGTAGTAGTAGTAGTAGTAGTAGTAGTAGTAGTAGTAGTAGTAGTAGTAGTAGTAGTAGTAGTAGTAGTAGTAGTAGTAGTAGTAGTAGTAGTAGTAGTAGTAGTAGTAGTAGTAGTAGTAGTAGTAGTAGTAGTAGTAGTAGTAGTAGTAGTAGTAGTAGTAGTAGTAGTAGTAGTAGTAGTAGTAGTAGTAGTAGTAGTAGTAGTAGTAGTAGTAGTAGTAGTAGTAGTAGTAGTAGTAGTAGTAGTAGTAGTAGTAGTAGTAGTAGTAGTAGTAGTAGTAGTAGTAGTAGTAGTAGTAGTAGTAGTAGTAGTAGTAGTAGTAGTAGTAGTAGTAGTAGTAGTAGTAGTAGTAGTAGTAGTAGTAGTAGTAGTAGTAGTAGTAGTAGTAGTAGTAGTAGTAGTAGTAGTAGTAGTAGTAGTAGTAGTAGTAGTAGTAGTAGTAGTAGTAGTAGTAGTAGTAGTAGTAGTAGTAGTAGTAGTAGTAGTAGTAGTAGTAGTAGTAGTAGTAGTAGTAGTAGTAGTAGTAGTAGTAGTAGTAGTAGTAGTAGTAGTAGTAGTAGTAGTAGTAGTAGTAGTAGTAGTAGTAGTAGTAGTAGTAGTAGTAGTAGTAGTAGTAGTAGTAGTAGTAGTAGTAGTAGTAGTAGTAGTAGTAGTAGTAGTAGTAGTAGTAGTAGTAGTAGTAGTAGTAGTAGTAGTAGTAGTAGTAGTAGTAGTAGTAGTAGTAGTAGTAGTAGTAGTAGTAGTAGTAGTAGTAGTAGTAGTAGTAGTAGTAGTAGTAGTAGTAGTAGTAGTAGTAGTAGTAGTAGTAGTAGTAGTAGTAGTAGTAGTAGTAGTAGTAGTAGTAGTAGTAGTAGTAGTAGTAGTAGTAGTAGTAGTAGTAGTAGTAGTAGTAGTAGTAGTAGTAGTAGTAGTAGTAGTAGTAGTAGTAGTAGTAGTAGTAGTAGTAGTAGTAGTAGTAGTAGTAGTAGTAGTAGTAGTAGTAGTAGTAGTAGTAGTAGTAGTAGTAGTAGTAGTAGTAGTAGTAGTAGTAGTAGTAGTAGTAGTAGTAGTAGTAGTAGTAGTAGTAGTAGTAGTAGTAGTAGTAGTAGTAGTAGTAGTAGTAGTAGTAGTAGTAGTAGTAGTAGTAGTAGTAGTAGTAGTAGTAGTAGTAGTAGTAGTAGTAGTAGTAGTAGTAGTAGTAGTAGTAGTAGTAGTAGTAGTAGTAGTAGTAGTAGTAGTAGTAGTAGTAGTAGTAGTAGTAGTAGTAGTAGTAGTAGTAGTAGTAGTAGTAGTAGTAGTAGTAGTAGTAGTAGTAGTAGTAGTAGTAGTAGTAGTAGTAGTAGTAGTAGTAGTAGTAGTAGTAGTAGTAGTAGTAGTAGTAGTAGTAGTAGTAGTAGTAGTAGTAGTAGTAGTAGTAGTAGTAGTAGTAGTAGTAGTAGTAGTAGTAGTAGTAGTAGTAGTAGTAGTAGTAGTAGTAGTAGTAGTAGTAGTAGTAGTAGTAGTAGTAGTAGTAGTAGTAGTAGTAGTAGTAGTAGTAGTAGTAGTAGTAGTAGTAGTAGTAGTAGTAGTAGTAGTAGTAGTAGTAGTAGTAGTAGTAGTAGTAGTAGTAGTAGTAGTAGTAGTAGTAGTAGTAGTAGTAGTAGTAGTAGTAGTAGTAGTAGTAGTAGTAGTAGTAGTAGTAGTAGTAGTAGTAGTAGTAGTAGTAGTAGTAGTAGTAGTAGTAGTAGTAGTAGTAGTAGTAGTAGTAGTAGTAGTAGTAGTAGTAGTAGTAGTAGTAGTAGTAGTAGTAGTAGTAGTAGTAGTAGTAGTAGTAGTAGTAGTAGTAGTAGTAGTAGTAGTAGTAGTAGTAGTAGTAGTAGTAGTAGTAGTAGTAGTAGTAGTAGTAGTAGTAGTAGTAGTAGTAGTAGTAGTAGTAGTAGTAGTAGTAGTAGTAGTAGTAGTAGTAGTAGTAGTAGTAGTAGTAGTAGTAGTAGTAGTAGTAGTAGTAGTAGTAGTAGTAGTAGTAGTAGTAGTAGTAGTAGTAGTAGTAGTAGTAGTAGTAGTAGTAGTAGTAGTAGTAGTAGTAGTAGTAGTAGTAGTAGTAGTAGTAGTAGTAGTAGTAGTAGTAGTAGTAGTAGTAGTAGTAGTAGTAGTAGTAGTAGTAGTAGTAGTAGTAGTAGTAGTAGTAGTAGTAGTAGTAGTAGTAGTAGTAGTAGTAGTAGTAGTAGTAGTAGTAGTAGTAGTAGTAGTAGTAGTAGTAGTAGTAGTAGTAGTAGTAGTAGTAGTAGTAGTAGTAGTAGTAGTAGTAGTAGTAGTAGTAGTAGTAGTAGTAGTAGTAGTAGTAGTAGTAGTAGTAGTAGTAGTAGTAGTAGTAGTAGTAGTAGTAGTAGTAGTAGTAGTAGTAGTAGTAGTAGTAGTAGTAGTAGTAGTAGTAGTAGTAGTAGTAGTAGTAGTAGTAGTAGTAGTAGTAGTAGTAGTAGTAGTAGTAGTAGTAGTAGTAGTAGTAGTAGTAGTAGTAGTAGTAGTAGTAGTAGTAGAAAAATAATAAGGCACCCATTTTGATCCAGGGGATGGCCCACGCCTGGTAAAAAACGAAAAAGAAGTTAAGAGAATTGCAAAGCAGAGCTGGAGTGCAGCCGCCCAATAGCGGACTGAAAACTACTAGTAGTAGGATGAAAAGAGCACAGACGAAGCCAATACAGACAAAACCAGAGGCAAATGGTATCAAATGCGAATGCCCGCCTCAGCAACCGCCAAGGTGGGAGGTGAGTCCAACTGCACCGGCCGAAGATTCCGGGATCCGCGCAAACACATCACGCTGGACCGGAGTAGGGCAAAACTCAATTTGCATCGAACCCAAGACATAACACAGCTGTATGCTTCTCCAGTCTTCGCGGCTTGAAGAGAAGCTATCCGCTTGTAGAGCGACTCCGCGTGTTTGCCCAAACCACCAGTGGTAGAGAATATGGCCGGAACAAACGACGAATGCTCTATGTCGCGGACACGTTGCTCGTAGCAGCGCCGCTTCTCCTTCTCGTGCTTGGTGTAGCAGGAAGCAATGGAGGTGGCGCGGTTTGAGGTCGCATGAGGATTGAAAACCCTCACATCGATGAAGGTGCGCTCAAACCGGCCACCCCAGATGCCACTTGCCGCAACGTCGAGACGGGCCTGCTCAGTCTGGATAGCGGTGCGATACCGGAACTGCTCCCCAGTGACCGGCTGCAGGTGGGGCTCCACGGAGACATTGTGAGCCACTCGCTTCAGCATATGGGCAGTGAGGTCACGCACCTCATTGTGCCGCACCGACGGAAACCCCCCTGTGGGGCAAGACAAAGCGTGAGCGACTGAAAATGTGGCTCCACAGCTGCAAGATGATGGCAGTCGCTGTGGAAGCCAGCCGTAGCGCAAGTGGATTCCGTCGCGGAACTCACCCTTGGTGAGGGTCATGCCATGCCGCTTCAAGGGTCGACAGGTCAGCCAGGAAGAAGCCCCCTTCTCCGACGCTAGCGCAATGACCCGCTGCAACTCAGTATCCACAGATGAGGAAAGAAGCACAGCATCAGCCCGAACCGAGGCGTCAACTGTGTTCTTCGCTTGCTTCTTGGCAGCGCGTACATCGTCAATGGCGGTGCCTAATTCCATATCTTGGACCAAGATACGGCTTGTCAGGGGCGCGGTGATGTCTCGAGAAGACTGATATTGGGAGGCTCGCGACGATGGGTGGGGCAGCCCGAGACCGCCGAAGCGACACGGAAGAGCAAGGAGGCTGCGCTCCTGGGTATTCACCGGTCGTCCCAGAAGGGCAGGGATCAGCATGTTGGACACAGCATCATCAAGTGGAAGCAGGAGCAGGTGTTCAGCCATAGCTGGCATGCCTCGGCAGAGAAAGGTCCACTTACTCTGTAGGCCATGGGTGTACGCGGCATACGCAGCTTGAGGCTGAGAGTGGGCATAGTCACTCAGCCGTTGGACCTGTGCGACCCACTCCTCAACCTTCTGCTGCACGTACTGCGTGGCGAACGCGGATGACCCGATGGCTGCACCAAGGTAGCGGCATCCATCTGCCTGGATGGAAACACCAGTACCAGCGAAAATCCGGATGGCCTCGTCGAGGAGTGGGGGCTTGACCACTAGGACAGACTTAGCTGGATTTGGGAAGTAGCCATATTTGGGGCCCTTCTCCGTCAGCTGATCCCACCACACTCGGACGCTCTTCAGCTTGCCACCGGATCCGGCATCATCTGCATACCATGCCTGTACGGCTCCTTCTGTTGCAACAGCTTTCATAAGTGGGATGATGCCAATGGCATACATCGCCATGGCGACGGGGTCGCCCTGTGTGGTACCCTCACATGACAAGATCTTCTCGCCGCCGACGAAGAGGCTAGTGGGCTTTCGGTAGGTGTTGATCACGAGTTTGGCGAGTGATGGGCATAGGTGCTGGATGTTACGGAGGCACACTTCGCGATTTAGGCAGTTAAACGCGTTGGTGGCGTCAGCCAGAAGAATGGCTTCAGTGGAAGGGTCATCAAATACGTCGCACATCGCATGGATTGCCGCCTCTATGCCGCTATCTTGCCCCGCACATAGCTGGAGACTGCCAGCAGCTTCCATGATTTCGGGGCGGATCACCTCGAGGATGGCCTTCCCCACTATGCGCCGCAAGACTTCCCCGATGCCTATTGGCCTGACTCCAGGGCATTTGTCGAGTGGAATCAGCCTGCATGCAGTGTAGGCGTCTAGTGACGCCGGGTCCACGTACGTAGTAGCGAGACGACGAGCACACTTGGCCATAGCGTCACAGAGTTGGTCCGATGTATCGGCAAAGGATGTACACATGTGCCGCCAAGAGGCAGCATCCACCCCGGAGGGACCGGCAGCTCCTTGGGTGTGCAGGGCGGCCTTGCGTAGTGCGTCTCGGTTGAGTGACTCAAAGCGTACAGGGTGGGGAGGCACGGGTGCCTGGCCCTGAAGCAATGCTTCCGCATGAGGATGCTGCGCCTCCGGGTGCTTGGCCTTGAGGAGATCCCGAACGGTGCTTCCATTGATGGAGTCATCCAGGTCCAGCACTCCTCCACGACCACCATCTGCCAGCATGTGGGTGGCGGACCTCAGTTTCCCATTGGTCACGAGGTTTGCAAAGTCTCTGGCTTCATCGGCCCTGCTTTTCGGGGATGACGCGTGTGCTCGCAGGAGGTGCTGGATAGTGCGGCATTCGTAGAGCAGCTCGTCAAGCTCACCACGATTCCAGAGGTCAAGGCGCGCCTGGAGACGCTTAGAGAATGACTGTGACGAGGATGCATGGGGTTGTTGTAGGAGCAGTTGCTGGAATACCAAAGCAATTTTGATTGCCTGACCCTCATATGGACCTGTATCTCCAAAGCATTGCAGATAGCTGCTGAGTGTGGAGATAAAAGCTCTGCCCGTAGTTCCATGAGGCACATCAAAGGTGTTTGGCCTGAAGTGCACTGCTTCCTCGTATGCTGCATGAATGGCAGCTTGTGTGGCTTGACTGTCCATTGTTCCAAGTGTGAACGGTCCTGTTGTTGATTCCACATGTGGAGGAAGTGAAACGTGTGCGTCTGCGGCGATTTGATCCTCACGCTGGCTGGCATCCAATGTGGCGAGCAGCTGGGCTGCTTGACTGTCTGAGGCCACGTCCTCGTGGATGTCAGAGTCATTGGCATTGCTCGCTGTGTCACCTTCCAGCGTGTCCCATGCAAATTGCTGGGAGCTCGATATCGAGACAGGAGTCGTCGACAGCGCCGCGGAGAGCGCAGCTGAGGCAATCTCCTCAGCGGTTGTTGCCTTCCTCGGGGTCTGCAAACCCTGCACTACCGTACTCACAACACTGCCGCTGGCCCGAGGCCCAGCCGCCGTTACCGTATCGCCCGTACCCGTACACTGCGAAGGTGGTTGGCTCGCCGCGGGTGGTTGGTTCTTGCACCTTCCATTTTGAGCAGGGCCGCAGTTTCGGCAGTTCCGTCCACTCTTGACACAAGCACAGCCAACACAGGAGCCTTTGCCGTTGCACCGACAACATTGGTGGCCACCCTGCATGGCGCGCTTGGCGATATGACGCGCACCGCACTGAAACCAATCGAAGATCTGCTCAAAAGCCCGGAGCTGCAAAAAACTCAACTCATATCAACGTCACAGACGTAGAGATCAGTAGTAGTAGTAGTAGTAGTAGTAGTAGTAGTAGTAGTAGTAGTAGTAGTAGTAGTAGTAGTAGTAGTAGTAGTAGTAGTAGTAGTAGTAGTAGTAGTAGTAGTAGTAGTAGTAGTAGTAGTAGTAGTAGTAGTAGTAGTAGTAGTAGTAGTAGTAGTAGTAGTAGTAGTAGTAGTAGTAGTAGTAGTAGTAGTAGTAGTAGTAGTAGTAGTAGTAGTAGTAGTAGTAGTAGTAGTAGTAGTAGTAGTAGTAGTAGTAGTAGTAGTAGTAGTAGTAGTAGTAGTAGTAGTAGTAGTAGTAGTAGTAGTAGTAGTAGTAGTAGTAGTAGTAGTAGTAGTAGTAGTAGTAGTAGTAGTAGTAGTAGTAGTAGTAGTAGTAGTAGTAGTAGTAGTAGTAGTAGTAGTAGTAGTAGTAGTAGTAGTAGTAGTAGTAGTAGTAGTAGTAGTAGTAGTAGTAGTAGTAGTAGTAGTAGTAGTAGTAGTAGTAGTAGTAGTAGTAGTAGTAGTAGTAGTAGTAGTAGTAGTAGTAGTAGTAGTAGTAGTAGTAGTAGTAGTAGTAGTAGTAGTAGTAGTAGTAGTAGTAGTAGTAGTAGTAGTAGTAGTAGTAGTAGTAGTAGTAGTAGTAGTAGTAGTAGTAGTAGTAGTAGTAGTAGTAGTAGTAGTAGTAGTAGTAGTAGTAGTAGTAGTAGTAGTAGTAGTAGTAGTAGTAGTAGTAGTAGTAGTAGTAGTAGTAGTAGTAGTAGTAGTAGTAGTAGTAGTAGTAGTAGTAGTAGTAGTAGTAGTAGTAGTAGTAGTAGTAGTAGTAGTAGTAGTAGTAGTAGTAGTAGTAGTAGTAGTAGTAGTAGTAGTAGTAGTAGTAGTAGTAGTAGTAGTAGTAGTAGTAGTAGTAGTAGTAGTAGTAGTAGTAGTAGTAGTAGTAGTAGTAGTAGTAGTAGTAGTAGTAGTAGTAGTAGTAGTAGTAGTAGTAGTAGTAGTAGTAGTAGTAGTAGTAGTAGTAGTAGTAGTAGTAGTAGTAGTAGTAGTAGTAGTAGTAGTAGTAGTAGTAGTAGTAGTAGTAGTAGTAGTAGTAGTAGTAGTAGTAGTAGTAGTAGTAGTAGTAGTAGTAGTAGTAGTAGTAGTAGTAGTAGTAGTAGTAGTAGTAGTAGTAGTAGTAGTAGTAGTAGTAGTAGTAGTAGTAGTAGTAGTAGTAGTAGTAGTAGTAGTAGTAGTAGTAGTAGTAGTAGTAGTAGTAGTAGTAGTAGTAGTAGTAGTAGTAGTAGTAGTAGTAGTAGTAGTAGTAGTAGTAGTAGTAGTAGTAGTAGTAGTAGTAGTAGTAGTAGTAGTAGTAGTAGTAGTAGTAGTAGTAGTAGTAGTAGTAGTAGTAGTAGTAGTAGTAGTAGTAGTAGTAGTAGTAGTAGTAGTAGTAGTAGTAGTAGTAGTAGTAGTAGTAGTAGTAGTAGTAGTAGTAGTAGTAGTAGTAGTAGTAGTAGTAGTAGTAGTAGTAGTAGTAGTAGTAGTAGTAGTAGTAGTAGTAGTAGTAGTAGTAGTAGTAGTAGTAGTAGTAGTAGTAGTAGTAGTAGTAGTAGTAGTAGTAGTAGTAGTAGTAGTAGTAGTAGTAGTAGTAGTAGTAGTAGTAGTAGTAGTAGTAGTAGTAGTAGTAGTAGTAGTAGTAGTAGTAGTAGTAGTAGTAGTAGTAGTAGTAGTAGTAGTAGTAGTAGTAGTAGTAGTAGTAGTAGTAGTAGTAGTAGTAGTAGTAGTAGTAGTAGTAGTAGTAGTAGTAGTAGTAGTAGTAGTAGTAGTAGTAGTAGTAGTAGTAGTAGTAGTAGTAGTAGTAGTAGTAGTAGTAGTAGTAGTAGTAGTAGTAGTAGTAGTAGTAGTAGTAGTAGTAGTAGTAGTAGTAGTAGTAGTAGTAGTAGTAGTAGTAGTAGTAGTAGTAGTAGTAGTAGTAGTAGTAGTAGTAGTAGTAGTAGTAGTAGTAGTAGTAGTAGTAGTAGTAGTAGTAGTAGTAGTAGTAGTAGTAGTAGTAGTAGTGGTAGTAGTAGTAGTAGTAGTAGTAGTAGTAGTAGTAGTAGTAGTAGTAGTAGTAGTAGTAGTAGTAGTAGTAGTAGTAGTAGTAGTAGTAGTAGTAGTAGTAGTAGTAGTAGTAGTAGTAGTAGTAGTAGTAGTAGTAGTAGTAGTAGTAGTAGTAGTAGTAGTAGTAGTCAAAGAACTTTATTGAAAATCCATGAAAATGTGATCGGAAAGATGATGGAAGAAAAATCCGAACTCGAGTCAAATCCAGGCAATTATTAGCAGTCACTACTATCAAAGCAGATCATTATTCACAATGGCGCAACTTGGAAAGCCGGCCAAAAAGGAAGATATTGAAATTAACCGAAGGCCTCCGCGCACAGCACATGGAGGGCCTTATAATTATATTCCCACTCACAACTGGAGCAAACGCCATTGGTCCAGGAATGAAATTGCTACACCCTTTCGGCAGTATGAAGCTCTGCACCCACGAAAGCAAGTTATCAGCCAGCGGAGCAAAATAAAAGAGATCCTGCAGCGCAAATGCGACATTACCATTGCATAACTGAGCTCCGGCTGCTTCTCGACAATGAGCTGAACAATGTTCTTTAGAGCACGGGAACATTCGGAAGCGCACATACCATTGGTCGCGAAAACCAAAGGTGTGAAGGTGCCTCGCTCAACATCAATCACACGTTGTAGATAGGCCCGTTTCTTCTGTGCTTCGTTACGAGACAACTGGGCAAGTACATCCGATCTCGACAGCAAGGACGCCGAGGGGTGGGTGACCCTCACATCAAAAAATGCATCTTACTGTCGAGACCAGAAGCCCCTTGCACAAATGTCCAAACGAGCCTCAGGAGAACGATTGGCAGTGGCACAATCCAATGACTCACCAGTCAAAGGCAGCAACGTAGGCTCTATCCTTACATCTGAAATGACAGCCGAAAACACCTCCGCCAACAGGTCCCGAATCTCATTATGGCGTAGACTTGGGTAGCCCCCTGTTGGACATACCGCAGCGTGATCGAGCGTCATGGCCGCTCCACATACGCAGGATGATGGCAATTCATCAAGTGGCCAGCCGTAACGAATTGCCACTGCATCACGAAAGGCGGACTTGTTCAAGACGAATCCACAGGAGGCAAGCGGCTCCGCCGTAAGCCAACTTCCCACACCGGCATCTCTGGAGGTTTCCAGCAGAACACGCTGAGGGCCACTTAGGGCAGGGGCCAGCTCTGACAGCTGGGTCCTATGCATAGCAGCACGTTGATTGTTTTGATGTCTCCGGAGAACGCTGGTGTCGGAAACAATCCGAGCCGGCGTCAACTCATTGGACCCCGACCGCAGCATTCGCACGACGGGCCCAGTGACAACTTCACTTATCCGGCGCTGCACCTCTGCGTCCTCCGACACCACAGGAATAGCGAGGCCACCATATCGCACTGGTAATGCCAGCAGCTTCCGCTCCGAATCAGAAACCTCAGTCCGGCCAGTTAACGTAGGGATATATTTATTATTTATGACATCATCCAGTGGTCTGTACGAAGAAGCCAACTCTGGATGACTTCGGATGTGATAATTCCACTTGCGCTTCATACCACGGACAAATGCGGAATATGCGGCGTGGGGCTGTGTAAGCGAGATGTCAGCCAAGAGGCTCATCTCCCGCACCCAACTCGCAATGTGGCTATCGAGATTATCGGCAATGAACGTCGACTGGCCAACAGCACCTCCCAGGTACCTCGCTCCACCAGTTCGTATTGCAATACCGGTGGCATCGAACATGTCAACGGCCGCCCGCTCCAGATCCGGCTTGACAAGGAGTGTCGTCTTTGAGGCATTGGGGAAATAACCATACTCCGGTCCAATGTCAGACAAAGCCAACCAAAACTTGTGCACGTCCATCATCCTTCCACCAGCCTCGCCGTCATCCGCATACCAGCACTGGCCAATAGATGGGTGGTCACTTGACAGGCGTCTGATCATAGGGCTAATAGCCAGCGCAAACAGTGCCATGGCCAAAGGATCGCCCTGGCAAGTACCCTCTCGAGACAAGATCCTGTCACCACCCGGCAGAAACAACGATATTGGAGCGCCATATGTGTTTTGGAAGATTGTGGATACGGCAGGACACACTCGAGGAACGTTATGAAGCGCTGCCTGTAGTAGTAGTAGTAGTAGTAGTAGTAGTAGTAGTAGTAGTAGTAGTAGTAGTAGTAGTAGTAGTAGTAGTAGTAGTAGTAGTAGTAGTAGTAGTAGTAGTAGTAGTAGTAGTAGTAGTAGTAGTAGTAGTAGTAGTAGTAGTAGTAGTAGTAGTAGTAGTAGTAGTAGTAGTAGTAGTAGTAGTAGTAGTAGTAGTAGTAGTAGTAGTAGTAGTAGTAGTAGTAGTAGTAGTAGTAGTAGTAGTAGTAGTAGTAGTAGTAGTAGTAGTAGTAGTAGTAGTAGTAGTAGTAGTAGTAGTAGTAGTAGTAGTAGTAGTAGTAGTAGTAGTAGTAGTAGTAGTAGTAGTAGTAGTAGTAGTAGTAGTAGTAGTAGTAGTAGTAGTAGTAGTAGTAGTAGTAGTAGTAGTAGTAGTAGTAGTAGTAGTAGTAGTAGTAGTAGTAGTAGTAGTAGTAGTAGTAGTAGTAGTAGTAGTAGTAGTAGTAGTAGTAGTAGTAGTAGTAGTAGTAGTAGTAGTAGTAGTAGTAGTAGTAGTAGTAGTAGTAGTAGTAGTAGTAGTAGTAGTAGTAGTAGTAGTAGTAGTAGTAGTAGTAGTAGTAGTAGTAGTAGTAGTAGTAGTAGTAGTAGTAGTAGTAGTAGTAGTAGTAGTAGTAGTAGTAGTAGTAGTAGTAGTAGTAGTAGTAGTAGTAGTAGTAGTAGTAGTAGTAGTAGTAGTAGTAGTAGTAGTAGTAGTAGTAGTAGTAGTAGTAGTAGTAGTAGTAGTAGTAGTAGTAGTAGTAGTAGTAGTAGTAGTAGTAGTAGTAGTAGTAGTAGTAGTAGTAGTAGTAGTAGTAGTAGTAGTAGTAGTAGTAGTAGTAGTAGTAGCTGTCGCGTCAGGAAGTCATCAGCCAGCTCCGAACGCATGAACGGATGAAGAAGCGCCAGTACGGAGAGCGGGTGACAGCAGTTGACAGAGGTACGTTTACACCGCTAGTTTTTTCTACCTCGGGCATGATTGGCAGAGAATGTTCAATGGCACTGAAGACACTGGCATGCCTGATTGCTGAGAAGAACGTCGACCTACACGTATCGGTTATCATGGGTCAGCTCCGTTGTAAGCTGTCAGTCTGCCTTATGCGATGGGCAGTCACCTGTTTGCGGGGTTCAAGATCGTCATACCGCCGCAACAGGATGAATTTCACGACGATGTGCAGGTTGCGGGCAGCCTGAGCGTGATAGTACCTGACAGACATTTGCCCAACATTGCCCCATGATAATGAATTCTTGAGTTTTTGGACATTGTATTGCATTGCTGCTCCATCTACATGGCTGTATTTGTGTTTCACATCTCCATTTCAAGTTTCCTAATAAAGATTGTGTCAAGTAGTAGTAGTAGTAGTAGTAGTAGTAGTAGTAGTAGTAGTAGTAGTAGTAGTAGTAGTAGTAGTAGTAGTAGTAGTAGTAGTAGTAGTAGTAGTAGTAGTAGTAGTAGTAGTAGTAGTAGTAGTAGTAGTAGTAGTAGTAGTAGTAGTAGTAGTAGTAGTAGTAGTAGTAGTAGTAGTAGTAGTAGTAGTAGTAGTAGTAGTAGTAGTAGTAGTAGTAGTAGTAGTAGTAGTAGTAGTAGTAGTAGTAGTAGTAGTAGTAGTAGTAGTAGTAGTAGTAGTAGTAGTAGTAGTAGTAGTAGTAGTAGTAGTAGTAGTAGTAGTAGTAGTAGTAGTAGTAGTAGTAGTAGTAGTAGTAGTAGTAGTAGTAGTAGTAGTAGTAGTAGTAGTAGTAGTAGTAGTAGTAGTAGTAGTAGTAGTAGTAGTAGTAGTAGTAGTAGTAGTAGTAGTAGTAGTAGTAGTAGTAGTAGTAGTAGTAGTAGTAGTAGTAGTAGTAGTAGTAGTAGTAGTAGTAGTAGTAGTAGTAGTAGTAGTAGTAGTAGTAGTAGTAGTAGTAGTAGTAGTAGTAGTAGTAGTAGTAGTAGTAGTAGTAGTAGTAGTAGTAGTAGTAGTAGTAGTAGTAGTAGTAGTAGTAGTAGTAGTAGTAGTAGTAGTAGTAGTAGTAGTAGTAGTAGTAGTAGTAGTAGTAGTAGTAGTAGTAGTAGTAGTAGTAGTAGTAGTAGTAGTAGTAGTAGTAGTAGTAGTAGTAGTAGTAGTAGTAGTAGTAGTAGTAGTAGTAGTAGTAGTAGTAGTAGTAGTAGTAGTAGTAGTAGTAGTAGTAGTAGTAGTAGTAGTAGTAGTAGTAGTAGTAGTAGTAGTAGTAGTAGTAGTAGTAGTAGTAGTAGTAGTAGTAGTAGTAGTAGTAGTAGTAGTAGTAGTAGTAGTAGTAGTAGTAGTAGTAGTAGTAGTAGTAGTAGTAGTAGTAGTAGTAGTAGTAGTAGTAGTAGTAGTAGTAGTAGTAGTAGTAGTAGTAGTAGTAGTAGTAGTAGTAGTAGTAGTAGTAGTAGTAGTAGTAGTAGTAGTAGTAGTAGTAGTAGTAGTAGTAGTAGTAGTAGTAGTAGTAGTAGTAGTAGTAGTAGTAGTAGTAGTTCTTCACACCTCACGTAGTACTTCACACCTCACGTCTCTTCGCGCGTTCTTCTGGCCGTGCTCGTGTATGCACTGTAGCTGAAGTTTGCAGCTATCTATGAGCCCAGCCCAGCCGGGCGTCCTTCAGGGTCGCACGTCTGGTCGCACGTCTGGCCCACGTGTTTGCTGCTTGTCTGCAGCCGCCATCCCCCTGTTATGTCGTCTCAGTCGCGCAGGGGAGGCAACAGCAAGCGCTTGTGCTGTTCCTGCAGTAGGGCGTCGGGCACGTGCCGCTCTTGCTCCTGCAACGCAGCGGGAAGATGCTGTGTAGACTGCTACCCCGGCAGGGACCAGAGATGCACGAATTTCGGAAATACCAATCTTAGCGTTGCGGTTGTCACTGGTGGTGCTGCTGGGGAGCGTTCACTGCCTGACGCACCACCCGAATCAGTACCGGGGTGGGTGCCTCGCAGAGGGCGGAATACTTCGCTTTCCAGACCCCAGTCGTCGGCCACGGACCGTTCCCGTGCGGCGTTGCACCCTGGAGCCGCGAGTTCTATGCAATCCTCTCAATCTGTTGCTGCTGCTTCATCCATGCAGCCCCTGCGTGTGGATCTGCCTGCTCTCGCGTGCTCGGAGGCGGCTTCAATTGACGCTACTGACCCACTGTCCGCCGGTGCTTCTGCTGATTGTGCTGGGGAGTCACGGGGGTTGCGTGTTGACCTCCCTCCGGTCCGTAGTTCTGGAAGTGATAGTACCACGGTTCAGCTACCAACCCATATTGCCTCGGCTGCGGCCGATCCCTCCTATGCTGACCCTCCCTCGGCGTCTGTCGCCTCGGTTGCCGCCGGGCCTGTTGCTCGTGGTCGGATTTCGGTGGGTCAACTGGATAATCAATCTAGCCATGTTCCCCAGGTGGGGCGGTCGGAGTCGGGACCTGGCAGCAATCGTTCTGGTGGTCGGAGTAGTTGCGGGCCCTGGTCTGTCGGGGACGACCGGAAGTACGACATTGTCAGGACATTGTTTGACGAAGTTGTTCACTGGAAACGAAACATATTTATGCTTCCAATTGGATCTGCAGGGCGCGAGTGTCATGGAGATAGCCAATATTATATCATTCTTCAACTTGGATACACCCTTCAGTGGCATAGCCTGGACAGTACTCTCTATTGCCTGCCATTTGCTCCTCCAAAAGCCTCTCGGATCGTCTCGAGGTGGGGAGAACGCTACCATCCTGCGGTCCAGGCTCGAGTTGTGGAAAGCAGGGAAATTGGAGGACCTACTCCTTGACGCCAGGTGTATCCAGGCTCATCTCCGGCCACGACGGGTCACCAGCGCACGCTCCGAGCGGGGTCATACCGACACTGACTTCAGCCGACACGTATTCAGCGGCAACATCAACTCCGCCATCCGCTGCCTGTCGGAATCTAAGAGTCCGGGTGTTTTGAGACTTGACGACATCGCCGATCCGGCCACGGGGGAAACGGTCGACGACATCCTGCGGCAGAAACATCCAGCTGGGGCAGATCCGGACCCTGATGTGCTCCTGGAAGGCGAGCCCGAGCCCGTCCGTACCGTGCTATTTGCGGCCATCACCGCTGATTTAATCAAGAAGATTGCTCGCTCGATCAAGGGCTCGTCGGGTCCATCCGGGGTGGACGCTGATGGATGGCGAGCGATGCTGACCTGCTACGCGGCTGCCTCTGACCAGCTGTGTAGTGTACTTGCAGAAGCCGCACGCAGGATATGCACGGACAGTGTCGGCGGGAGGGATCTCGAGGCGTTCACTGCAGCCCGGTTGATTGCCCTCGACAAGCGTCCTGGTGTGCGTCCCATTGCTGTCGGCGAGGTCCATCGCCGCATCATCGCCAGGGCAGTCATGCGAGTGGTGGAGAGCGATGTTATGGACGTTGTTGCACCTTCCCAATTATGCGTTGGAATCCCATCCGCCTGCGAGACTTGTGTCCACGCTATGCGTGAAGGGTTCGATAACCCCAGCACGGAAGGAATCCTGTTAGTTGACGCATCAAATGCGTTCAATTCCGTCAATCGTAAGGCTGCACTCCACAACATTCGGCGTCTTTGCCCAGCACTGGCAACGTTCGCTAGCAATACCCTTACGGATCGCGTGCGTTTGTTCGTGACCGGCTCTGGCGAACTACATTCAACAGAGGGCACATGTCAGGGTGACCCTCTCGCCATGGCCATTTACGCCCTGGCCATTACCCCGCTTGTCCGCCGCCTGGCTCATCTGCACCCAGACACCTTCCAGTTGTGGTATGCAGATGATGATGCTGCCCTTGGGAGGCTGCTTCGTCTTCGCGGCTACTGGGACACGATCGCAGCTCTCGGACCACGCTATGGCTACAATCCAAATGCTCAAAAGACTGTGCTGGTGGTCAAGAATCATCTGTTGGAGCAAGCCAATACCGTGTTTGATGGCACGGGTGTCATAATCACTGGTGAGGGGTCCAAGTACCTGGGTGCACCGATCGGAACACCTGAGTACTGCAGCCAACACCTGGCTGCGGAGGTCGGTCGCTTTTCCCGCCAGGTCCGCCGGTGTGGTGATTTTGCGGAGACCCAGCCACATGCTGCGTATACAGCCGCAGTGAGAGGGCTGGTCCCCAAGTGGAGATATCTCATGCGTGCTTCGCTCTGCTCCGGCGAAACCATGGCGCCTCTCGACAGTGCAGTGGATAATCATCTTTTGCCTCCGCTGTTGGGTCAACCAATTGCCTCCGGGAGCGCCTTGCGCAGATTGAT
Source organism: Sycon ciliatum (assembly GCF_964019385.1). Taxonomy (NCBI): domain Eukaryota; kingdom Metazoa; phylum Porifera; class Calcarea; order Leucosolenida; family Sycettidae; genus Sycon; species Sycon ciliatum. The sequence goes on from NC_088649.1 coordinate 31,427,916, forward strand.
GTCGGCACCTTCGAAGTGTGGCGGCATAGCCATCCCGATGTTGGCGGACACTGCCACGATAATGTACAACGATACAGTTAAGACGACTCGGCCAGGTTCCCGGACGTGCCTAAGACTGGTCGTGTGGGATCAGCTGCTGATGGCGGGGCGGATGGTGGTGGTTCGTCTGGCATACGGGAGATGGCGGAGGCGCTCCAGGAGGCGGAAGGCGCACGGCGGGCTGCTGCACAATCAAGGCGTCGGGCTGGCAAAGCATCTTTGGCCAGTCTGCACGATCATCTATCCGCCACACAGCAGCTTTTGATGGACGTTGCCGGCTCTGCCGGTGTGTCTTCCTGGCTTACGGCGGAGCCTCGTCTGGCGCACGGCACCGTCTTGAATGCCAGTGACTTCCGTGATGCACTTGCTCTACGGTATGGCCTGCAGCTCCCTGGGCTACCGTCCACTTGTGTCTGTGGTGATGCCTCCACGATGGACCATTTGCTAACCTGCCCCGCCGGCGGGTATCCATCTGCCCGGCACGATAATGTGCGTGACATCCTAGCGGAGAAGCTCTCCGAAGCTGTTCGCGATGTCGAGACAGAGCCACGTCTCCGGCCGCTGTCTGGCGAGGATCTGCCCTATGCGACGGCTAACCGGACTGATGAGGCTCGGCTGGACATTCGTGCCCGGGGCTTCTGGACAAGGCAGCAAGACGCTTATTTTGATGTTAGGGTAACCCACCCTAAGGCGTCTGTGCTGTCTGGTCCAGAAGTCTTTAACCAACTCAGGGCCCATGAACGGCAAAAGAAGCAGCAGTACGGTGCCAGGGTCACTGAAGTCGAGAGAGGCTCTTTCACCCCTCTTGTGTTCGCCACGAATGGGATGGCGGGGCCGGAGTGCTCACGATTCCTGGCGACACTTGCCGGTCGGCTCGCGAAGCGCAATAAAGACATCCGGTATTCAAGCATCGTCAGTGCATTGCGTGTTCGGCTGGCATTTTCCCTCGTACGGTGGGCAATAACCTGCTTTCGCGGTTGTCGATCATCCTACCAGCGTCGCGTCCGCTCGTCGTTGTTGGTGCAGTGTCGACAGGCTGCCGGCTGAGATCCAGTGTCCAATCGTCAATCTGGACAATATAACAATAGCTCAAAGACCTTAACAATTGATTACCTCTCTTGACATACTCGTGCATTCTCTCTTTCTTTCTCTCTTTCTTTCTTACTCACTCTTTTCCATCACTTGTGTGCTTACCATGGTATTTTTTTGCCCGTAAAAGTGGTTTGGTCAGTAGTAGTAGTAGTAGTAGTAGCAGCAGCAGCAGCAGCAGCAGCAGCAGCAGCAGCAGCAGCAGCAGCAGCAGCAGCAGCAGCAGCAGCAGCAGCAGCAGCAGCAGCAGCAGCAGCAGCAGCAGCAGCAGCAGCAGCAGCAGCAGCAGCAGCAGCAGCAGCAGCAGCAGCAGCAGCAGCAGCAGCAGGAGTAGTAGTAGTAGTAGTAGTAGTAGTAGTAGTAGTAGTAGTAGTAGTAGTAGTAGTAGTAGTAGTAGTAGTAGTAGTAGTAGTAGTAGTAGTAGTAGTAGTAGTAGTAGTAGTAGTAGTAGTAGTAGTAGTAGTAGTAGTAGTAGTAGTAGTAGTAGTAGTAGTAGTAGTAGTAGTAGTAGTAGTAGTAGTAGTAGTAGTAGTAGTAGTAGTAGTAGTAGTAGTAGTAGTAGTAGTAGTAGTAGTAGTAGTAGTAGTAGTAGTAGTAGTAGTAGTAGTAGTAGTAGTAGTAGTAGTAGTAGTAGTAGTAGTAGTAGTAGTAGTAGTAGTAGTAGTAGTAGTAGTAGTAGTAGTAGTAGTAGTAGTAGTAGTAGTAGTAGTAGTAGTAGTAGTAGTAGTAGTAGTAGCAGCAGCAGCAGCAGCAGCAGCAGCAGCAGCAGCAGCAGCAGCAGCAGCAGCAGCAGCAGCAGCAGCAGGAGTAGTAGTAGTAGTAGTAGTAGTAGTAGTAGTAGTAGTAGTAGTAGTAGTAGTAGTAGTAGTAGTAGTAGTAGTAGTAGTAGTAGTAGTAGTAGTAGTAGTAGTAGTAGTAGTAGTAGTAGTAGTAGTAGTAGTAGTAGTAGTAGTAGTAGTAGTAGTAGTAGTAGTAGTAGTAGTAGTAGTAGTAGTAGTAGTAGTAGTAGTAGTAGTAGTAGTAGTAGTAGTAGTAGTAGTAGTAGTAGTAGTAGTAGTAGTAGTAGTAGTAGTAGTAGTAGTAGTAGTAGTAGTAGTAGTTTTCGCCACCAATGGGCAGTGTGCGCCGGAGGCGTCAATATTCCTGAAGTCGTTAGCAGCTCAAATCAGTGAGAGGAACCGTGATCTCCCCTACTCACTGATCATGCGCCAGCTTCGTGCCCGGATCAGTGTGTGCCTGATTCGCTGGCAAATGACTTGTCTGCGGGGGTCACGGCACTCGTACCGCCGAAGGCTCATGGGTGCTGGTCATGGCGGTTTTGTGGTGGAGTGTAGGGCCCGCGCCCACCTGGCTGTTTAGCATGCCTGACCTTACTGTTTCATGATATTGTCTGTATTTTTGTTGTAGCAATTTTGCTATTATATGTTGGTCATGATTTGATGGTTGACTTGCCCGTTTTCTTTGTGTACCTTATCTGGTTTTCTCTTGTCTGGGTCTTTGGATGAGTTGGGTAAACGGTGCTGCTTTGATTGTGTTTGCGGATGCGGGTTTACTCTTTGTTTTGGTATTCGAAAGTTGACTTGATTCTTTTATTTTATTTTCTTATTGGATTTTCCGATTTATTTGATTTGATTTTCCTATCTACGATATACTTGATTGGATTTGTCACCATTGCTTTCTTTGCTTCCGTTTTTTGAATTCTTCATTCCGGCACCCAGTTTGTTATCAAATAAAGTCAACGTTCTCAGTAGTAGTAGTAGTAGTAGTAGTAGTAGTAGTAGTAGTAGTAGTAGTAGTAGTAGTAGTAGTAGTAGTAGTAGTAGTAGTAGTAGTAGTAGTAGTAGTAGTAGTAGTAGTAGTAGTAGTAGTAGTAGTAGTAGTAGTAGTAGTAGTAGTAGTAGTAGTAGTAGTAGTAGTAGTAGTAGTAGTAGTAGTAGTAGTAGTAGTAGTAGTAGTAGTAGTAGTAGTAGTAGTAGTAGTAGTAGTAGTAGTAGTAGTAGTAGTAGTAGTAGTAGTAGTAGTAGTAGTAGTAGTAGTAGTAGTAGTAGTAGTAGTAGTAGTAGTAGTAGTAGTAGTAGTAGTAGTAGTAGTAGTAGTAGTAGTAGTAGTAGTAGTAGTAGTAGTAGTAGTAGTAGTAGTAGTAGTAGTAGTAGTAGTAGTAGTAGTAGTAGTAGTAGTAGTAGTAGTAGTAGTAGTAGTAGTAGTAGTAGTAGTAGTAGTAGTAGTAGTAGTAGTAGTAGTAGTAGTAGTAGTAGTAGTAGTAGTAGTAGTAGTAGTAGTAGTAGTAGTAGTAGTAGTAGTAGTAGTAGTAGTAGTAGTAGTAGTAGTAGTAGTAGTAGTAGTAGTAGTAGTAGTAGTAGTAGTAGTAGTAGTAGTAGTAGTAGTAGTAGTAGTAGTAGTAGTAGTAGTAGTAGTAGTAGTAGTAGTAGTAGTAGTAGTAGTAGTAGTAGTAGTAGTAGTAGTAGTAGTAGTAGTAGTAGTAGTAGTAGTAGTAGTAGTAGTAGTAGTAGTAGTAGTAGTAGTAGTAGTAGTAGTAGTAGTAGTAGTAGTAGTAGTAGTAGTAGTAGTAGTAGTAGTAGTAGTAGTAGTAGTAGTAGTAGTAGTAGTAGTAGTAGTAGTAGTAGTAGTAGTAGTAGTAGTAGTAGTAGTAGTAGTAGTAGTAGTAGTAGTAGTAGTAGTAGTAGTAGTAGTAGTAGTAGTAGTAGTAGTAGTAGTAGTAGTAGTAGTAGTAGTAGTAGTAGTAGTAGTAGTAGTAGTAGTAGTAGTAGTAGTAGTAGTAGTAGTAGTAGTAGTAGTAGTAGTAGTAGTAGTAGTAGTAGTAGTAGTAGTAGTAGTAGTAGTAGTAGTAGTAGTAGTAGTAGTAGTAGTAGTAGTAGTAGTAGTAGTAGTAGTAGTAGTAGTAGTAGTAGTAGTAGTAGTAGTAGTAGTAGTAGTACTACTACTACTACTACTACTACTACTACTACTACTACTACTACTACTACTACTACTACTACTACTACTACTACTACTAGCAGCGGCGCACGCAGCGGGCGGTGATATTAGCTCCCTCGCCAGCTACTGGAAAGATGTGAACATTATCGGACCCGAGTATGGATACAATCCCAATCCCACCAAGACAACTCTCCTGGTGAAGCCTCAGTACCTGGACCGGGCTGAGGAAGTGTTCCAGGGGACGGGAGTCTGCGTCACGGCGGCGGGTCATCAATATCTTGGTGGGATCATTGGCGATGAAGATTATTGCCATCGTGTCGGAGACAGGTACGTCAGCAACTGGCGACGGGAGCTGATGAATCTCACTGCAATGGCCGAAATGCAACCCCAGGCCGCCTTCACTGTGCTAACAAAGGGCTTATCGTCCAAATGGTCCTATCATTTGAGAGCCTCATCGATAAACTCTGTCACCCTGGCCCCTCTAGATGAGGCATTGGATGATCATTTTCTTCCTGCCCTTTTGGGCCAGGGAATGGCAGCTGACAGCTCGCTGAGAAAGCTTCTGTCCCTCCCGACAAGATTCGGGGGCCTGGCTATCCCGATGGTAGCAAAGTCTGCAGAGGCAGACCATCAAGCATCACTTGCCATCACGGCGTCAATGGTGAACCTGATCGACGCCCACCGTAACGTGAGCGTCCGAGACTCTCCAGCCATCAGTCCGGACCAAGACACGCAGAGCATCGTGGCCATCGCAGAGGGCATGGCCAATCCTGTTCAAGAAGCCGTTGGCGAGGCACGAGGCATCGCCCGACAAAAGCGCCATGAAAAAATCGGTGGATGCCGGCGGATGCAGACGGAGCTGGCTGAGGGGCTTTCACCTGTCAAGCGGCAGCTGCTCGCAGTAGCGGATGAGAAAGGCGTCTCAACATGGTTAACAGCACAGCCGTCTTGGACAAACCGCACCGTGCTGAAAAAGTCGGATTTTAGAGATGCGCTATGCATACGATATGGTCTCCCACTGGACGGTGTAAGTGATCATTGTGTCTGTGGGAAGTCCATGACCACCCACCACGCCCTCACGTGCCCGACCGGCGGCTATCCGTCGGCTCGCCATAACGAGCTTCGGGACCTCCTGGCGGGAGTGCTGCAGGAGGTACTGCCCGATGTGGAGGTTGAGCCACATCTGCTCCCGCTACACGGTGGGGACATCTCTGCCGTCTCCGCGAATCGTCAGCCAGAGGCACGCCTGGACATACGGGCTAGGGGTTTCTGGTCGCGGCAGCAGGACGCCTATTTTGATGTAAGGGTCACTGACCTTGGGCAGTCCTTGCTGTCTCGTCCGGAAATCCTTAGCCACCTGAGAACACATGAGAGAATGAAGAAGGCGGCGTATGGTGCCAGAGTCAACCAGGTGGAGAGGGCATCATTCACCCCACTGGTGTTTTCGACCTCGGGTGTGGCGGGCAAGGAAACTTCTATATTTCTGAAGTCGCTAGCTGCTCTCGTTGTAGACAAAAACAAAGACTTGGTATATTCTGCTGTGATGGGTGAGTTACGCACCCGAGTTTCATTTTGCCTGCTGCGATGGGCAGTCACGTGCTTCAGGGGCTGCAGGGCCTCTTACATTCGCCGCAGGGTCGGGAGCCCCTTTGCAGCTTATTGCCGCCGGCTCTGCTGACACGGCCAGAGCTCTGACCGTTCGCCTTTGCATGCCCGTAGGCATTGTTATTAGGTGATGATTTCGTGTGAAGCTTTTGAGTTCAAAGTTTTATATTTCAATTGAGTGTTCTTTTTTATTCCGAAATTGGGTTGTCTTTTTGCTTTGACTCTTACTTCATGGTGTTGTGAATAAAACCGTTCTCAAGTAGTAGTAGTAGTAGTAGTAGTAGTAGTAGTAGTAGTAGTAGTAGTAGTAGTAGTAGTAGTAGTAGTAGTAGTAGTAGTAGTAGTAGTAGTAGTAGTAGTAGTAGTAGTAGTAGTAGTAGTTGTAGTAGTAGTAGTAGTAGTAGTAGTAGTAGTAGTAGTAGTAGTAGTAGTAGTAGTAGTAGTAGTAGTAGTAGTAGTAGTAGTAGTAGTAGTAGTAGTAGTAGTAGTAGTAGTAGTAGTAGTAGTAGTAGTAGTAGTAGTAGTAGTAGTAGTAGTAGTAGTAGTAGTAGTAGTAGTAGTAGTAGTAGTAGTAGTAGTAGTAGTAGTAGTAGTAGTAGTAGTAGTAATAGTAGTAGTAGTAGTAGTAGTAGTAGTAGTAGTAGTAGTAGTAGTAGTAGTAGTAGTAGTAGTAGTAGTAGTAGTAGTAGTAGTAGTAGTAGTAGTAGTAGTAGTAGTAGTAGTAGTAGTAGTAGTAGTAGTAGTAGTAGTAGTAGTAGTAGTAGTAGTAGTAGTAGTAGTAGTAGTAGTAGTAGTAGTAGTAGTAGTAGTAGTAGTAGTAGTAGTAGTAGTAGTAGTAGTAGTAGTAGTAGTAGTAGTAGTAGTAGTAGTAGTAGTAGTAGTAGTAGTAGTAGTAGTAGTAGTAGTAGTAGTAGTAGTAGTAGTAGTAGTAGTAGTAGTAGTAGTAGTAGTAGTAGTAGTAGTAGTAGTAGTAGTAGTAGTAGTAGTAGTAGTAGTAGTAGTAGTAGTAGTAGTAGTAGTAGTAGTAGTAGTAGTAGTAGTAGTAGTAGTAGTAGTAGTAGTAGTAGTAGTAGTAGTAGTAGTAGTAGTAGTAGTAGTAGTAGTAGTAGTAGTAGTAGTAGTAGTAGTAGTAGTAGTAGTAGTAGTAGTAGTAGTAGTAGTAGTAGTAGTAGTAGTAGTAGTAGTAGTAGTAGTAGTAGTAGTAGTAGTAGTAGTAGTAGTAGTAGTAGTAGTAGTAGTAGTAGTAGTAGTAGTAGTAGTAGTAGTAGTAGTAGTAGTAGTAGTAGTAGTAGTAGTAGTAGTAGTAGTAGTAGTAGTAGTAGTAGTAGTAGTAGTAGTAGTAGTAGTAGTAGTAGTAGTAGTAGTAGTAGTAGTAGTAGTAGTAGTAGTAGTAGTAGTAGTAGTAGTAGTAGTAGTAGTAGTTTTTGCCAAGGAGGAGTCAGAGGCAATACTCCTCGTCGACGCCACTAACGCCTTTAATTCAGTGAACCGGGCAGCTGCACTGAACAACATACCACGCGTGTGCCCAGCTGCAGGGCGGGTATTTGTGAACACGTACCAAGCGGGTATCCCCCTGTACCTGGATGGTGGCGAGACACTCTACTCAAGAGAGGGCACATGCCAAGGAGATCCACTGGCCATGGCATTTTATGCTTTGGCTACCGTCCCTCTGGCCAAGCATCTGTCCACAACATGCAGTGGTTCCATGCAGGTGTGGTATGCTGACGACGATGCCGCTGTGGACCGCGTTGTGGCACTCGGTGAGTACTGGAACTGCATCTCGGCTGAGGGCCCGAAGTATGGCTACAAGCCTAATGCTGCCAAGACCGTGCTCCTCGTCAAGAGCCATCTGGTGTCAGACGCTGAGCGGGTATTTGCTGGCACTGGCATCCGGATTTGCTCTGATGGCGTCCGGTATCTCGGTGGAGTCATCGGCAGCACTGAGTTCTGTGATGGGTTTGTGGGAAGCCGTGTGGGTGACTGGTGTGCTTTAACCAAGAGGCTGGCGAGTGTTGCAGAGACCCAGCCCCACGCGGCTTACCACTTATTCATCTCTGCCATTCAGTCTCGGTGGTCATACTTGCAGCGCGTTGCTAATGCTGACGGGGCACTCTACGCACCCCTGGATCGCGTCCTGAATGATCAGCTGCTGCCTGCATTCACGGGCCATTCTGTGCCGGTTGAGGGAGGTTTGCGAGCACTGCTTTCCCTTCCAGCAAAGCTTGGTGGTCTTGCGGTCCGTAGCAATGTGTCACGGGCGGCTGCTGAGCGCACCTTGTGCCGAGACGCCATTGCACCCATGGTGGAGTTGGTAGTCGGTGGCACCTCCACGCATGAGGTGTCGTCTGTGGTAACAGCATGCAGGACATTGGCTGCAGGTGCTCGGGCGGCGCGCCGTGTTCAGCAGCGGAACTTGGCAGAGGAGATCCGATCCGGCCTCCCGCCCACGCAACGGCTACTTGTAGAGGTCGCAGGTGAAGATGGCGTCTCAAGTTGGTTGACGACTCCACCTGCGACTACAATGCCTGGGACCGTTTTCAGCAGGACGGATTTCCGTGATGCTGTGGGCCTACGATATGGCCTTCCCTTGGAAGGTTTGCCAGCATCATGCGTGTGTGGCAAAGACATGACAAGCCACCACGCTATGACATGCCCCTGTGGCGGGTACCCAACGCAACGTCACAACGAGGTTCGGGACCTGCTGGCTAGTGCCATGTCCGAGGTGGCGTATGATGTCGAGTTGGAGCCTGTTCTGCTGCCTCTCGATGGTGAGACGGTCTCAGGTATTAGAGCTGATGCCGCTCGCGCAGACATACGGGCTCGCGGTTTCTGGACGCGACAGCAAAACGCCTTCTTTGATGTTCGGGTTACCCACCCAAGGCCGTCTTTGCTGTCGCGTTCGGGAGTAGCGAGCCAGTTGTCTGACAACGAGAGGCAGAAGAAGCGCCAGTACTCGAGCCGGATCAACAACGTCGACCGCGGTTCGTTCACGCCGTTGGTTTTCGCCACCAATGGGCAGTGTGCGCCGGAGGCGTCAATATTCCTGAAGTCGTTAGCAGCTCAAATCAGTGAGAGGAACCGTGATCTCCCCTACTCACTGATCATGCGCCAGCTTCGTGCCCGGATCAGTGTGTGCCTGATTCGCTGGCAAATAACTTGTCTGCGGGGGTCACGGCACTCGTACCGCCGAAGGCTCATGGGTGCTGGTCATGGCGGTTTTGTGGTGGAGTGTAGGGCCCGTGCCCACCTGGCTGTTTAGCATGCCTGACCTAACTGTTTCATGATATTGTCTGTATTTTTGTTGTAGCAATTTTGCTATTATATGTTGGTCATGATTTGATGGTTGACTTGCCCGTTTTCTTTGTGTACCTTATCTGGTTTTCTCTTGTCTGGGTTGTTGGATGAGTTGGGTAAACGGTGCTGCTTTGATTGTGTTTGCGGATGCGGGTTTACTCTTTGTTTTGGTATTCGATAGTTGACTTGATTCTTTTATTTTATTTTCTTATTGGATTTTCCGATTTATTCGATTTGATTTTCCTATCTACGATATACTTGATTGGATTTGTCACCATTGCCTTCTTTGCTTCCGTTTTTTGAATTCTTCATTCCGGCACCCAGTTTGTTATCAAATAAAGTCAACGTTCTCAGTAGTAGTAGTAGTAGTAGTAGTAGTAGTAGTAGTAGTAGTAGTAGTAGTAGTAGTAGTAGTAGTAGTAGTAGTAGTAGTAGTAGTAGTAGTAGTAGTAGTAGTAGTAGTAGTAGTAGTAGTAGTAGTAGTAGTAGTAGTAGTAGTAGTAGTAGTAGTAGTAGTAGTAGTAGTAGTAGTAGTAGTAGTAGTAGTAGTAGTAGTAGTAGTAGTAGTAGTAGTAGTAGTAGTAGTAGTAGTAGTAGTAGTAGTAGTAGTAGTAGTAGTAGTAGTAGTAGTAGTAGTAGTAGTAGTAGTAGTAGTAGTAGTAGTAGTAGTAGTAGTAGTAGTAGTAGTAGTAGTAGTAGTAGTAGTAGTAGTAGTAGTAGTAGTAGTAGTAGTAGTAGTAGTAGTAGTAGTAGTAGTAGTAGTAGTAGTAGTAGTAGTAGTAGTAGTAGTAGTAGTAGTAGTAGTAGTAGTAGTAGTAGTAGTAGTAGTAGTAGTAGTAGTAGTAGTAGTAGTAGTAGTAGTAGTAGTAGTAGTAGGTTTTGAACGAGTTATCCGGAAGACAACGTGTTCAATCCGTTCCACAATGCTCTGCAAGCAACATTGGGTGTGTATTTGCTGATGTTGTCAGTGATCAACAACGAGCACCTGAACTGTGTCTTCCACAGGGCCCAGTGGGACCTAAAGGTTTTACATCCTTCAGTTCGGTGTCAATAGGTTGTGTGCGTAAACTGTTGGGTTCCTTGGACACCAGCAAAGCGACAGGCAGTGATGGAATACCCGCATTTCTTCTGAAGTCCTGCGCTGATTTGCTAGCTCCCTCCTTAACATTGATATTTAATGCATCTCTTGCTGTTGGTTCTGTGCCGGACGGCATGAAGTTAGCACATGTCACGCCGGTATTCAAGGCTGGAAATCCTCAAGATCCGGGAAATTATCGCCCTGTGTCTCTCCTGCCAATTGTGTCGAAGCTGTTAGAACGAATTGTCCATAGACAACTATCCTCATTTCTGGACAAGGAGAATTTGTACCCTCCCTGTCAGTTTGGCTTTAGACGTCAACATTCAACGGAAGACGCTCTAGTTTTCGTCACGGACACGTTTGTTCGCGCTCGCGATGCCGGACAAATTACTGGTGCTGTGCTCGTGGATATGTCCAAAGCATTTGACAAGGTCAGGCACCAAGTGCTCATTAATGATTTGTTTGAGCTTGGCATATCTGGTTCAGCATTAGTTTGGTTTGCCGACTATTTGTCCAATCGTCGCCAAATAGTGCACATTGCTGAGAACTATAGCCCTCCTTTCCCCTGCATGTGTGGCGTTCCCCAGGGCTCTGTTCTTGGTCCGCTGCTTTTTGTACTCTATGTTCGTTCGATCCAGTCCATTGTCTCCGAGTTTTGTGTGAAAGTTATTCAATTTGCTGACGATATTCTATTGTATGTTTGCGGTACGCAGAAGAATGCGCTTAGCAACTCCCTGTCTGCAGCTGTCTCAGCCATTAGTACCTGGCTGTCAAACCGCAATTTAATTCTAAATGCTCGGAAGACACAAGTGCTCTTCCTGTCTACGCCACATATTACTGACCACCAATTTGCAGTCTACTGCCATGGAGTGCAGCTCAAGCAAGTGACATGTGCAAAGTACCTTGGAATACATTTGGACCAGGATCTTTCTTGGAGCACTCAAGTTGATTCTATGGTCTCCAAACTAGCCAGTAAAATTGGTATTCTGTTCCGAAATCGACACAATATTCCGCTGACTTGCCGAGAAACCTTCGTAAAGTGCCTAGTGTTGCCAGATTTTCTATATGCATCAAATTGTTTTTCTGCTGGCCTTTCCTTAACCCAGTTAGGTAGGCTTGAACGAATGCTAAAGCGAGCTTTGCGTTCAGTGTACGATACTGGTTTTTGTAGCCCATCAAGCCCTTTATTTGCGAGACTTGGTCTAGATCGTTTGGCAACCATGTATTGCAAGAAATTACTGTATCTGACGTGGCGCTGTTTGGAAGGCCGCTGTAGTGTCACATTAAGTCAAATGTTCGAGCGTTTAAATAATGGTCTTGCAACGCGCAGCCTTGTATCACGCACTCTTAAGTTGCCCATGCTCAGAACTGCCTTTGCCCGTCATGGCGCTTCCTTCCAATGTGCTAAGCTGTGGAATGATTTGCACCCTCTAGCTCGCTGTGTGGATAACTCCGCCCGTTTTAAGAAACTGTTACCCCAATGCCTTGCTTTTTCACGCTAGTAATTATGACTTTCAGCTATGCAAAATGCGAACATGATCACCTATCCAATACCGGTAGTCTATTATTATATTAATTATTCATATCTTTTTGCATCTTTCCCTCGAGTGGGTCTATTGTTATTAGGCAATTGTCTGTTATAGTCACCACTATAAATAAAAATCCAATCCATCCAATCCAAATAGTAGTAGTAGTAGTAGTAGTAGTAGTAGTAGTAGTAGTAGTAGTAGTAGTAGTAGTAGTAGTAGTAGTAGTAGTAGTAGTAGTAGTAGTAGTAGTAGTAGTAGTAGTAGTAGTAGTAGTAGTAGTAGTAGTAGTAGTAGTAGTAGTAGTAGTAGTAGTAGTAGTAGTAGTAGTAGTAGTAGTAGTAGTAGTAGTAGTAGTAGTAGTAGTAGTAGTAGTAGTAGTACTAGTAGTGCGGCTCATAGAGTGCGGATGGAGATTTTGCTCCTCCGCAGTTTTTTAATTGTTTTATGCACTGTCCAGGTCAACCGGTTGTTTATCCTACGTCATTACTTTCGTCTAGGTTTCAGGAGTCGGCTCCAGTAGTTTTTACCGCTGTGGAGTTGCCCAGTCTGTTATTCGGACATCCAGCTGGTGTCGTATTGCCTGGCGAATCGGCCATTGTGCTGTAGTTTCGGTGCCTTCGCCTTTGGGCCGTGGGTGAGATGGCTTGCTGTGTTGTGCTTCGCGGCTGAGTCACAGTGAGTGTTTTCCCACATGGTCTGTGGCGAGTGACATGCGAGGTGCTCTTCACACCTCGCGTCTCTTCGCCCGTGCTGCAGGCTGCATGGCATGTCACGGCGTGGGGCGTCGGCTGGGCCCTGTTGCTCCTGCAGCAAGAAAACTGGAACGTGCGGAGCATGTTCGTGCAGTAGGGATGGACGATGCTGTTTCAATTGCTACCCAGGTCAAGTTGGGCGCTGCAAGAATTTTGGAAATTTCGATTTGCATGATGTTGGTGGATCAGAGGTGCCTCAAGGCCTTTCTGCTGGTGATCCGCCGGCCTGGAGTGGAAGAAGAGTGCAGCCTTCTCGATCGGGTGAGTCCGCTGCTGGCCGGACCGGTGGTGTGCCTCGCGAGGTACGGGCGACTTTGGTATCCAGGCCCCCGTCATCGGCCGCCGAATGCTCGGGTGCGGCACCGGCGCCTGAGGTCGCTGGATCTTCCCAATCTTCTGTGTCTGCGACTGCGGTTCCTTGTGGGGAGTCACTACGGGTGGACTTGCCTGTTCCTGTGTGCTCCGGGATGGTTCCTGATTGCGCTGCCGCCCCTTCGCCCGTGGGTGCTTCTGCTGACCCCACTGCAGCTTCCCGGGTACCTGCGTCTGCAGCGCCGACCTCTGTGGGTCCCGGCTCGTCTCGACAGCCTCAGCTTGTTGATCTGCCACCCGAGAAATGTGATTCTCCAGAACCTGATGGCTTTTGGTCGTTGCCAACAGACGATATAATCATTTTAATGGACAAAACCCATGCAGAAATAGTCAAGTGGCAACGGAATCTATTTATCATACCTTTCGGGGATGAGGGTCGTCGGTTCGTCAAAGAACTAGCTCGCCTGATTGGTCTTTTCAGCGGCGGAACTCGCGACGGAGCTTTTGCATGGTCGGCTGTGGTCATTGCTTGCCATCTGATTTTGCAGCGGCCTTTTGTAGTATCCAATGCCTCTGACAACAAGAAATCGTTACGCAAGCGTCTTGACTGGTGGATGTGCGGAGACATGGCGGCATTGCTGCGTGAGGCACGGTGCATTCAAGCCCATCTACCCAGATCAACACCTGGCAAAACAGCAGCTAATGGTCTGGATGACGTCGAGTTCGCAAAAATGGTATACAGCGACCGCATTGGAACAGCTGCTCACTACCTGGAGGATGATGGTGGTGGTGGCGTACTCCCGTTGGACAAGATTGTGGGTGGCAAGTCGGTACTGGAATTGTTGAGAGACAAGCATCCTGTTCCGGCTGATGCAGAACCAGAGATTCTACTCGATGATGAAGCCACAGTCCAGGAGAATGTGCTGTTTGATTCAATAACACCAGCTCAAATCCGCAAGACCTGCATGATTATGAAGGGGGCAGCGGGTCCGTCAGGCCTTGACTCCGCTGCCTGGCGTCGGATGGCCTCAATGTATACATCAGCTTCTGACGACCTGTGCTCGGCTCTGGCTCGTGCTGCCAAGCGTCTTTGCACTGAGGCAATTGAGCCGCGGGATCTCCGCTCATTCCTGGCAGCAAGGCTCATTCCATTGGATAAGCAGCCTGGGGTAAGGCCTATAGCCATCGGGGAGGTGTTTCGCCGCGTGATCGGGAAAGTGGTCATGTCGGTTATCGAGAGGGATGTGGCTGCGGTTACTGCTCCTCATCAGCTGTGCGTCGGCGTCCCGTCGGCTTGCGAGGTCGGGGTGCAGGCTTTGACCGGCCTCTATGACCGCGAGACGACTCAAGGTATTCTGCTGGTGGATGCGTCCAACGCCTTCAATTCTCTGAACAGGGCCGCGGCGCTACACAACATTCCAAGAATCTGTCCTGCCGCTGGGCGAATTTTCATTAACACCTACCAGGCCGACATCCCTCTATACCTCAATGGCGGAGAGGTCATTTATTCCCGGGAGGGTACATGCCAAGGGGATCCTCTTGCCATGGCGTTCTACGCTCTCGCGACTGTGCCCCTGGCATCTCGGCTGTCGCGTCGACTTCCAAGCACCAGCCAGATTTGGTACGCGGATGACGATGCCGCAGCCGGAGAGCTCCTGCCGCTGCGTGGGTATTGGGATTGCATCGTGGAGGAGGGGCCCCGGTATGGCTACCACCCCAATGCCATGAAGACGGTTTTACTCGTCCGTCCACATTTAATGGAAAGGGCCCAGGAGGTATTTGCCGGCACTGATGTCCGTATCCGGAGCGACGGCGTTCGTTACCTTGGCGGGGCCATTGGAGACCAACAGTTCCGAGGGAATTTTGTGAAGAGCCGTGTTGAGGAACTGTCCACATTGGTTAGGCGCCTTGCTGGTCTGGCTGTCACCCAGCCTCAGGCGGCCTTTCGCGTCTTCTCTGCCTCTCTGCAGTCCCGTTGGACCTATCTGCAGCGTGCAGTCTTTGTGGACCCTGTCCTGTATACGCCACTGGATGACGTCATCAACAAACATCTGCTGCCAGCATTGACAGGCCATCCTCTTGCGGCTGATGGTGTACTCCGTCAGCTCTTTGCAATGCCTGTGAGGAATGGAGGGCTGGCTATCCGCATTGGCAGTTTGCGTGCGGAGGCTGAGTACCTCCTTTGCCGGACGTCGATAATGCCCATGGTGGATTGCGTGCTGACTGGTGCTGTCGATGGTCCTGATGCTATCGACGGTCCTGTTGCCGATATCATCGCTGCCTCCAGGGGTTTGGCCACGCAGGCTCGCCGGGAACGCCGTGCGCAGCACAATGCTGCATTGGAGGAGATCAGGCCCGCTCTGACGGATGAGCAGCGCCTACTAGTGGATGTCGCGGGTGACGGCGGTGTGTCAACGTGGCTGGTTACGCCTCCATCGGCTTCATTTCCTTTAACTATATTCAACAAGTCTGATTTTCGAGACGCATTGTGCCTGAGGTATGGCCTGCCGCTTGATGGCATATCATTATCCTGTGTTTGTGGCCAAGACATGTCAGTTCATCACGCCCTCACGTGCCCAAGCGGGGGATACCCTACCCAGAGACATAATGAACTTCGCGACCTCCTAGCGGACGCACTCGCTAGTGTTGTTTGCGATGTCGAGATCGAGCCACCGCTGATGCCGCTGGGTGGTGAAGCCGTCTCTGGGGGCTCAGCTGACGGTGCTCGTGTGGATATACGGGCTCGTGGCTTCTGGACCAGGCAGCAAAACGCCTTTTTTGATGTACGGGTCACGCACCCAAGGCCGTCTTTGCTGTCTGGACCAGAAGTGTCGAGGCAGTTATCCCAACACGAGCGTCAGAAGAAACGTCAGTATTCCGATCGAATCAACCAGGTGGATCGAGGATCGTTCACTCCGCTTGTTTTCGCCACCAGTGGACAGTGTGCTCCCGAATGTGGCATCTTCCTCAAGACCCTCGCAACACAACTGCACCATAAGAACTCGGACATACCGTATCGTCTCATCATCAGCCACTTGCGCTCGAGAATCAGTCTATCTCTGATGCGGTGGCAGATTACTTGCTTCCGGGGGTCACGTGCATCATACCTACGCAGTGGATCTGGCATTGGCCGACATTGCTTTGTAACGGAGTGCCGTACATTGGCTCATATGCCGCGCTGACGGGCATCAATGGACTTGCCATAATATTGTCATTGGTTTCATTCTGTCTCAGAGTGTTCTGTTGTATTTGTTTTCGTTTTAAAAGCGTTTGAGCGGTTGGGTGAATGGAAACGTCACCGTACTGGTAGTAGCGATGCTTGGATGGTGTTTGCGGGTTTGCTCTTTGTTTTTGTATTCCCTAGTTGGCTTGATTCTTTTATTTTATTTTATTTTCTGATTGGATTTTCCTATTTATTTGATTTGATTTTTGCTAATTTCTTGAATGGTTTTGTCACCATTGCTTTTCTTGCTTGCGCTTTTCAGTTTCTTCTTTCTGATACCCGGTTTGTTTTCAAATAAAGGCGAAGTTCAGTAGTAGTAGTAGTAGTAGTAGTAGTAGTAGTAGTAGTAGTAGTAGTAGTAGTAGTAGTAGTAGTAGTAGTAGTAGTAGTAGTAGTAGTAGTAGTAGTAGTAGTAGTAGTAGTAGTAGTAGTAGTAGTAGTAGTAGTAGTAGTAGTAGTAGTAGTAGTAGTAGTAGTAGTAGTAGTAGTAGTAGTAGTAGTAGTAGTAGTAGTAGTAGTAGTAGTAGTAGTAGTAGTAGTAGTAGTAGTAGTAGTAGTAGTAGTAGTAGTAGTAGTAGTAGTAGTAGTAGTAGTAGTAGTAGTAGTAGTAGTAGTAGTAGTAGTAGTAGTAGTAGTATAGTAGTAGTAGTAGTAGTAGTAGTAGTAGTAGTAGTAGTAGTAGTAGTAGTAGTAGTAGTAGTAGTAGTAGTAGTAGTAGTAGTAGTAGTAGTAGTAGTAGTAGTAGTAGTAGTAGTAGTAGTAGTAGTAGTAGTCAAAGAACTTTATTGAAAATCCATGATAATGTGATCGGAAAGATGATTGAAGAAAAAATCCAAACTCGAGTCAAATCCAGGCAATTATT